>NW_025729068.1:0-57500 GCF_021461385.2 Schistocerca piceifrons
GCGCCTTTCCGCCGGTGGACTTGCGGGCCGTTTGCTTTGTGCGGGCCATAGCGGTAGCGGAGCGGCGTGCGTGGAGGTTAGGTGCGGCGCGGCGTCCGGTGCTGCCTTGACAACGGGCCCGCGCGCCTCCGTGCTGCGCTTATATGCCCTCGGTTGCGCGTGGTGGGGGGAGGGCGGGCCAGAGTCTATATAGGGGGGCGGCGGGCGCGCTGGGCGCAGACCGTAGCCGACTCGCCAGCCGCTGCAGCTGCTGTTTGTGCACGTTTTGCTTTGCCCGAGGAAGGAAGGATGACAGGCCGCGGCAAGGGAGGAAAGGGGCTCGGCAAGGGTGGCGCCAAGCGGCACCGCAAGGTGTTGCGCGACAACATCCAGGGCATCACGAAGCCCGCCATCCGCCGCCTGGCTCGCAGGGGCGGCGTGAAGCGCATCTCTGGTCTGATCTACGAGGAGACCCGCGGGGTGCTGAAGGTGTTCCTGGAGAACGTGATCCGCGACGCGGTGACGTACACTGAGCACGCCAAGCGCAAGACTGTGACGGCCATGGACGTGGTGTACGCCCTGAAGAGGCAGGGGCGCACCCTGTACGGTTTCGGCGGTTAGGCTGCGTCGCAGCGGGCGCTGGCCTTCCCGCGGCCGTGCTTGTGGGTGGGAGAGACTAGAAAACGGCCCTTTTCAGGGCCACCACACTGTTCGGAAGTTGAAAAGTGCGAAAGAGTCTGTGTTGTTTGTTTGTTTCTTTCTTTCCGTTTGAGCGACGTGATGTGACTGGGAGGGGAGAAGGAAAGGAAACGTGTCATGTGGCTGGCTGTGTGTGGGAGCTGCTTCGTTTGTGTTTGTTATTGTGTGTCGTTGTATCGATCGCGACGGAGATGGCGGGCTGTGTGTTGTTGTGCGAGAGGCGGTGATTATTTGCTTGCGTGGTTTGGCTCTGTGTGTTTGCGGCGGCGTTGGGGTTTCCGAGGCAAGGCGTGTGGGCACAGGCGGCCGGATCAGCTGTTTCGTTCGTGTCGACGGCCGTTGCGCGCGGGAGTGGAGGGCGGTGTGTCGACACGCCTCCCTGTAACAATGGTCATTATTGCTGCCGTTGTCGTTTGGAAGGCGACTGCGACCGTGCAAAATGAATGTGTGTGTGTGTGTTTGTTGGGCCACACGGGCTGTGTGGACGACAAGATGGCGGACGTGCGCCGGCGGCGGCTGTGCTGTGAAAGTGCAAAGTTAAAACAAAACAAGGTGCGGCGAGGACGACTGAAATTTTGCTTTGGACGTAGGTTTGTGTGGTGGCCCTGAAAAGGGCCGATTGTTGTGGGCCGGGCCGAGCCGAGCCGGCAAAGCGCGTTGCGTGCAGGGGAGCACGCGGCGCTGCGATTGCCTTGGCCTCCTTTAGGCCTTCTTCTCGGTCTTCTTTGGCAGCAGGACGGCCTGGATGTTGGGCAGGACACCACCCTGTGCGATGGTGACGCCCGACAGGAGCTTGTTGAGCTCCTCGTCGTTGCGGATGGCAAGCTGCAGGTGGCGCGGGATGATGCGCGTCTTCTTGTTGTCGCGGGCCGCGTTTCCGGCCAGCTCGAGCACCTCAGCCGCGAGGTACTCCATGACGGCGGCGAGGTAGACGGGCGCCCCGGCGCCGACGCGCTCTGCGTAGTTTCCCTTGCGCAGGAGGCGGTGGATTCTGCCGACCGGGAACTGGAGCCCAGCCCTGCTTGAGCGGGACTTTGACTTGCCCTTGACTTTGCCTCCCTTTCCGCGTCCGGACATGGCGATGGGCTAGCGACGGTGCACACGAAACGGAAACGAAAACGACCGGTGCGAGCGGCAGCGAGTCGAGCAGCGGAGTGCGTGCCGGCGCAGCCGGGGTGGGGGTGCTTTATGGGCTCGGGTGCGGCGGCCGGTTGCGCGCGCGCCCCATTGGTCGGCGGCCGCAACAGGGCGAGCTGGTAAAGGTGCGGCGGCGGCTGGCGGCGGGTGCCACTGTGTGGGGAGACGCTGACTAGAGCGGAGCGCTTGCTACTGGTGTTGCTGCTGCCGTACGTTCGTTCGAGATGCCGCCCAAGACTAGCGGGAAGGCCGCCAAGAAGGCTGGCAAGGCGCAGAAGAACATTTCGAAGGGCGACAAGAAGAAGAAGCGCAAGAGGAAGGAGAGCTATGCCATCTACATCTACAAGGTGCTGAAGCAGGTGCACCCTGACACGGGCATCTCGTCGAAGGCGATGAGCATCATGAACAGCTTCGTGAACGACATTTTCGAGCGCATTGCGGCCGAGGCTTCTCGCCTGGCGCACTACAACAAGCGCTCGACCATCACGTCCCGCGAGATCCAGACCGCTGTGCGGCTGTTGCTGCCTGGCGAGCTGGCCAAGCACGCCGTGAGCGAGGGCACGAAGGCGGTGACCAAGTACACGAGCTCCAAGTAAGGAGGTGGCTCTGGAGTGGAAGGAAGGATGGAGAAGGCTCCTCCGTTGCGAGAGCGGCAAAACGGCCCTTTTCAGGGCCACCAACTTGCCTTTTGCGGGAAGGGCGGAATTGTTGTTGTTGTTGTTTGTGTGGACGGCTGTGATGTATGTGTGCATTTTGATTGTGGGTGGGGGGGGGGCGCGTCAAAGCGTGTTGCGGGGGACGGCCACGAGGTTGGTCGCCGTGGCGTGGAATGGTGGCACGCCTCGTTGGAGTGGTTTTGACCCATTGGTGGTGGTGTGTGTGTGTTACCTGTCTGCGAGGGGGGACAGTGCGATCGGCGACTTTTGTGTCACCGTAACGACGGCCGTTTGCGGGTTTGTTTTTTGCACATCATACATGGCGAGGGTGAAATGTGAAATGTTTTTGTTTGGTTTTTTTTTGCCGCCCACTATTCCCTTTGCTGTACGCCGAGTTTGACAATGGTGCGACGTAACTGCAGCGTGGAGGTGTGTGAGTGACGTTGAAATTGAACGTGCCATTAAGACGCATTGTTGTTGTATTGTACTGTACGTGTACGGCGACACGCACGATGATGTACCATTCGACTCTGATTTTTGATAGCCGTGTCTGACTGATTGCGTACGACGCACGCACACCGATGTCGTCATTCAAGATGCACGCGTGTCCAGTGCAGTACAGTAAGCGCGACGCTAGACGGCGGCGGCGGCGGCGGCGGCGGCGGTCGTCGTTTGTTTGGCGAATGTCTGTACACGTGTTTGTCTGTGTCCATCCGGTATGTATGTGTTTGTTTGAAAGTGTTTTGTGTGTCGGTGACGTGGTCCGATCCGTCGCCCCCTGAGTAACTGTCGATCGGCGCGATAGACCGGCGTCACGCAACTGAACCGAAGTCTTGGGCACACCCGTCATACTGTTGTACACCGTCGCGCTGAGAACGGTGACGAAAGGTTGACTTTGATCGGTCGAATGTCTGGGCAGAACGTGAGGAATGAGGCAAGAGTGCAAGGAGGGGGGGCAAAAGAGAGAGGAAGGGAAAAAGGGGAGAAACGCATTCGTAGAGCAACGGAACGTTCCCGTGTCGGAGGCGTATTGGAGCCGCACTGAAATGCGTTTAACGGCGGCGCGGCTGCAAGTGTCTGCCGTGGTGAACGTTACCTTTGACGGCTGCATTGGGCTTTGCTTTTGCTTTTGCTTTTGCTTTCGCTTTCGCTTTCGCTTTCCCGGATGTACGTAACGTTTGTTGATATGGTTGTGAGGAAGAGTGTATGACAGTGCCGTGCCGTCCATGTTCGTGTGCCCTCCCATTGTGTGTATGCTATTGTCTGTGTACTTGAATGATGTATGTAGGTGTTAGTGGACATGTTTCACCAGTGGGGGGAAATGGATCGTCGATAGTTGGCGTCACTCTGTCACGGTCGAGATGACGCACCCTCCGTACAGAAAGGTGTCGAGAAAGTGTGTGTGTGTGTGTGCGTCCGTGAATTGGCAGTGTTTGGAGGTGGGCGTGCCCTGCATGTGGCCCGGAAGGCTGTTCGTTTGGCGGTAGTGTTGTGTGGACAGGGGAGGGGCATGCGTAACGCTGCTGGCATGGCATTTCGGGAGATGGGAGGGGGCAAACGAGGAGCGGCGGCCAAAGAAAGGCGGGACGGGGAGGGGCGCGGTGTGGGTGGCTTGCGCCTGTGCTCGGCGTTGTGGTTTGTGCAAAAGAGGAGGAGAAAAACAATGAGTTGCCAGGGAGGGGAGCGGTGTTGTGTTGTGGTTGTCGTGGTGTAGCCGCAGACGCGGCTGTCAGTGAACGTGGCGAGACGGACGGATGCGCGGAGGGGCGGGGGCGGCGCATTTCGCCGGTGCCGTGCCGTGCCGTGCCGTGCCTGACAGCCGCGTGGTCGCTGTGTTGTTGGTGGCGTGGGGGCGAGGAGAGTACCGTACGGGTGTGCTTGTGCGCCGGAAATGGCACACTGCGCCTGCCCGTCTTGGAGGCTGATGGCTGTGGTGTGGAAATGGGGCGCGGTGATGTTGAAGCAGTTGAAGAACAGAAAAGAAACCAAGAAAACGGGAGGCGTGATGCGGCGGTGGTGGTGAGAGCGGGAAAAACAAAACAAACAAAAAAAAAAACAACAAAAAAAAGAAGGAAAAACAACAAGAAACAAAAAAGAAAACAAAAAGTCTATCAATATTAGAATGTAAATGGAAATGGAAATGGACCCAGGTATAACCTCCCTGCACAAATAGCAGAGAGTCCGATGATAATAGAAATGTGCCAGAATGTTAACGTCCCTACAAAACAAACCCAACGATAATATTAATGAAAGAATGAACCGTATGTAACATTGCAACAGACATAATGAAACCTGATAAATTGTATAAGGGCAGCAGCGTTGACCTTTGGCCCTGTATTCAGAATAAAAAGAGCCAAAGATCGTCACCCCAATGAAAAAGACACTGAAACACGTATGTAACATAGCAGCGATGGCGAGACATTGTAGCATCTGTGACCAGAGAGTTTGCGCTGGACCGCGCGAGTGTTGCGAGCGGTTCTCAGTCAGTCAGTCAGTCAGTCGGTCGGTCGTTGCGAGTCTGTAGGTCTGTCTAGTTGAGGGCTGTACTCTGTCAGTAGTCGTCGCGTGCAGTACGCTAATAGTCGTCATGCAGAGCGGTCGGTCAGTAGTAGCAGCCGAGTGCGGTTGTGTGATGTAGGCGGTCGGCAACACTGGTCAAGATGGTGAATAAGGTATACTGTTAATTAATATAATCATTAGATAATGAACAATTTTATTTATTGTAATTATTCTCCAACAAGTTCCCCAATAATAATTTTTATTTCAAAAGCATTTTTCAAACATTTAATTTTTTATTGAACTGAAGAGTTCGTTGCACTTCACATTTCATTCCACTTCTTTGAAGAAAAATTTCACTAAAATCACAAAAAAAAAAGAGAATATTATTATTTGCAATGCAGTTCCTCCAAGCGCTGCGCAACAAACAAGAGCAGAAATGTGACATCCATTTATTCTGAGGTAAGACTTTAATTCTGATTGTTTTGCACAGGGCCAAAGACCGATATTTCGGTTTAATTGAAGTTTCTTGTCACTGAACGGACTTTTAAATGTTGTGAAGAATTTATATTTGAGTCAGATTGCGAATTTAACATTTTTGTTGCCATTTTCAATACCTCTCATTGTGGGCGAGGTTACAATTAGCGCAATGTCCATTAGCATCCGTAAATAACATTGTCCATTATTTTAAATTTTGCGGGGAGGTTACAACGCACAAAAAAAAAAAAAACAAAACAAAAAATTGCATTTGTATCCGCTCCTCAATTGTAGATACCCCTTACACAGCTGTGTGCAATGAATGAGTGCTGGCTGGTAATTAATTGCACTCCTTGGAGGGAAATGCCATAGGAAGTAGTCTTTAAAAAGTGAATGTTTTTCGTTAAAAGACAAAAGTTACTTTAGAAAAAAGTAATAGTGGGGCTTTTTGTCGTTGAACAAAATAAGTACAATGAACATACGTTATCAGATTTGCGCAAAATGCAGCTTCACACTACCTTTTGATTATAACACAATATACTATACATCGTCCCGAACCGTGACCAGAGTCGCGAGACGAGCAGAGCACGCCGCCGACGCCCGCTCAGTACAACCGTCCACCCGCTACTACTGTCGACCGACTACTACCTCTCCCGACTCGCGCTACAATATATATAACAACTGTTCCTGGCGACCCGGTGCGTGCCACTACTGTCGTCTGGCGCGGTCCAAGCGCCGACTAGCAACGATAAATAACTCTCTGGTCAGACAGAGATGCTGTCATGCCTCGCCATCGCTCTGGTAATGAATACATACGTGTTGCAGCGTGCGTACCACCGGAACACGCAGTGGCGGAGCCAAAGACTGTGTTGTCGAGGTCGAGTGCGAGCGGGAAGAGAGGCAGCGTCGGCACGGAGATGCAAGCGAGCGCGAGACGCACGGGGGCTGCGGCGTGGCGCGTTTGCGGTCGGCGCCTTTGGTGGCAACGGCCGGGACAAGCAGCGGTGTATGGTGTGGTGCGGGGCGGACAGGGGCGGCGGTGGACGGGGAGGAGGCGGCGCGACGACGGCATGGGGGCGAAAACGGGACGGGGGACGGCGGATGTTGAGAGGCGTCACGCGCGGACAGGACACAGACACAGAGACACACAGATTGGAAAGGGAGGGTGCGCGGTAATAGTTGGGAATGTGCGTACCGTGCGGGACGGGAGTGGGCGAGGAACACGGTCGTGGCCCCTGTTTTGGGTGCGTGTGATGACGTCGGTGTGTTGTGGGAAGGGAAGGTGCTGTGGCGGCGGCGCGTAATGGGCGTAGGCCGAAAAGAGAAAGGAACGTCGGCAGTGTGTTGGCAAGCGTCGGTTCGACTGCGACGTTGATGGGCAGGGCAGGGCGAGGTTAATGGTGGTAGGAGTAGGCGTGTGGGCGCACAAAATCTGCCGCTGCAGGCGGTGCCGTAACCGCCATGGCGGGAAGGAGAGAGGGCCAAAGAAAGAAAGAAAGAAAGAAAGAAGAAAACAAAAAAAAAAAAAAAAAGGAGGAGGGGGGGGCGAAAGTGGAGAGGCGGTGGTGTGAGAAGGGCGGGGGCGGAAGGAAGGCAGGAAGGACAAGAGGCGAGGCGACGGCTTGCTTTGTGTATCGGTCGGTCTCTGGCTATGCTTCGTTTTCTGCAGCAGGGTCGGTGCGCGGCGTGGCTCGCGGCAGTGGGAACGCCTGGCGGCTGGACGGCCAGCAATGCGGTTGGATGGGCGGCCACAGCACCGCACCTGTGCCCGAGGAGGAGACGCTGGCGGCGGGCCCTGAGGTGAGGCCGGCTCGGCTCGGCTGGGGCTGTGGATGTGTAGGTGTGCGCCGCTGCTGCAACAACGAGTAAAACGCGAGAAGAAGGGATGGCGGTAGAGAGAGGAAAAAAAAAAGGTCGTGTTGTGTTGATGCGCAGGCAGACGCGTACAGAGAGACGAGCCCGGTCTGCAGCAGGGTGTGGCCGTGCCGAGTGCAGAGCAGCGGCGGCTCGGTTCGGTTCGGCCCGGCCCGGCCCGGCCCGGCGGGCCGCGCTGTTGTCGCGGACGTGAGCGCCCCCTGGCGGGTGGCCGGAGGCGGCGCGGCGTGTTGGACGTGTGGCTGGTGGCAGTGCACAATTTGCGAGTGGCTGGCGGTGTGGTGTGGCGGTTGGCGCGTCGGGCGGCGGAGAGAGAGAGAGAGGGGGAGGAGAGGTATGTGTTGCGGGCGCCCTTTGCTGCGCTGCGTCGTTGCGTGTGCCGTACAGGGCGGGCGCTTGTCGACTGTGTGGGCGGTGTGGCGAATTGGCGTGAAACGGCTGCCGAGAGGTGTGTGGTAGCGAGCCGGTCGGTGTCAGTGCGAAGGGGAATGTGCGTGCGTTTGGCGGTTTCGGTGTGCTTTTTGCGGCGTGAGAGTGGGGAATTAGTGGGGCCGGCTGTTGTGTTGGTTCCTTGTGTCTTGTGTCGCGTAGCTTGATGGCAACGTGGAAGGACGCCGGTTTCGTTTCGAGCCTTGCGTGTGGTTGTCGACGTTGACTGGTTGGCGTGTGCATGTGTGGGTCGCGAGTGCGTTTTTGGCTGGCTGTGTGTGTGTGTGTGTGTGTGTGTGTGTGTGTGTGTGTGTTTTGGGGGGGAAGGGGGAGGCGGTGGTGAAAGTGCAGTCGTTGCCACGGGCGCGTCGTCGGGTGGGGCTGGGGCTGTGCGTCGTGGCGGAAAGGTGGTAGGTTGCGGGAAGCGAGCCCGTCGTTGACGGTGTCGCGTGAGTTGTGACTCGAGTGGGGCGCGGGGCGCGGGACAGGAGCAGCGTGCCGCTGCGTCGTGGTCGTCAGCAGAGGCTGTGCGTGTGCTTGTCCTTTTTGTGGGCGGTTCGTGCGAGGCGTTTTTTGTTTCGTGTTGCCCTAGTTGTTAGTTTATTTTTTTTTTGTGTTTGTTATTTTGAGACGACGACTGGTTGGTGGCGTGCGCGCGAAGTGGCGGTGTGCGCTTCCCGTGTCGTTTTGTTTTTGTTTGGTTTTTTTGTTTTTGTGTGTTTTTTTTTTGCACTGGGCCCCGGGGGGTGGGTGGGTGCGTGTGTGTCGATTGCCGGCTGGCGAAAGGTGCGCCATCGGCGGGGTGGGTCGCCGGCACAAGTAGAGGCGGCGGCGTTGTTGCTGTTGTTGTGTGGTGTTTGTTTTGTTCGGCTGTGTCGGCGAGCTGTGTTGCGGTGCGTGTGAATGGTGGTGCAAAAGTGCTGGCGTTGGGGCTGCGACTGCGACGGCGGCGAGCCGCGGGCGCGCATGATAGTGATGTTGTGAACAGCGGCTGTGTACGGTAGTGGTGTTGTTGTAGCACGACGTGCATCCGGGCCGGCGCGGAAAGCGCAGTTGCGGGCGGTTGCCCTTCGGTGCCAGCCATGTCGCGTGAGCGGCGGGTTGCTCTGGTGTCGACACGTGGTGCTCTGGGTTGTTGTGTGGTGCCCTTTGGCCGGTGGGGGTGGTTCGCGTGTGTCTCGTTCGCGCTCGGTATCTGGTCGTGGTCGTGCTGCTCCCCCGTCTGTCGGCGGTTTTCGACGTCGTCTGTACGTTTTTGTTCGTTTGCGGCGTGCCTGCCTACGTCGTCCCGTCGCGACCTTTCAACCGAAAGTGTGGCGCCCGAAGGTGAACGAACGTAACCCTGACCTCGGCGCTTTACGCTGAGCCGAGCGAACCGAACCTAACCTGTGGTGTGGCGAGGTGAGCTCAGCCTGTGAGCCCCTAACGTCTACGTAAGGTAAGCTGTCCGGCTGACGCCTCACGTTTGAACGCTTTTTTTTAACCTAGCACTGACCCCTTAACCTAACGTGTAACCTAACCTAACCTCTGACGCCTGACGTGTTTGAATGCTTAACCTAAGTTTGACGCTTAACCTAACCCAAGTCCCCTTAACCTAACCCACGTCCACCTAACCCTAACCTAACCTAGACGTGTAAACGTAATGTGTAACGCGTAACGTGTAAGGTCGGCTGTCGTGTGTGCTGACGGCAGATTGGGTTGGTCTGTAGATTCGGATTGCGGTTTGCCTCGGTCGAGGGGTTGGGTCGGAAGCGGCGAGGGGCGGCGGCGCCTGTTGCGCAGGCGGCGTCCGTTTGCGGCGGGCAATTGTTGATAAACGGCTGTGAATGTTGGCGGGCGAGAGGAGGAGGACGGCGCGCGATGTGGCCCGACGGCTGCGGGCCGATCGGGAAACGGCGGGAGGGCGACGGAAGGCGATGGGGCGGCGGAGGCGCGTTTGCACGGCCGTCATCGCCGCACGCCTCGGCTTGTGTGGCTGTGGCGCCGGCCGCGCTGGCCGGGCTGCCGCGGCGACGGTGTGGGAGTTTTGCCGAAGGTTTGGCCATTGTGGCGGGTCGTCGGCTGGGGCTGTGGGGGCGGCATTTGGGCGGGGGCGGCGATTCTCGGCGGGCCGACCCAGGCTGTAGCGCGCGGTAGCTGCAGTTTGGCCGTGGTTTGCGGCGCTGCCGTGGCGACTGGTTGGCGACTGTGGTGTGGCTGTGTGTAGCCCCATCCTCGGTGGTTTGAAAGGCGCGGGCGGTTGTGGCGCAGGTTTGGGGCTGCTCCGCACAGGCTGTCGGACGTTGGGCGGTAGCAAGCGCTCCAGTCCACTATCATCTAACTTCATCAAGTGTGATAAATGTAGCATTTACCCGAAGGCATTTACTACACCGTCTGAGGAACGGAAAATAGAAACTTCAGGATTTTCTTTATTGTCATCTAAGGATGTGGCTTTGGGAACATACTATCTGGGGGGAACTGAAGGTTCTAATAGTGGCAACTGCTGTCGTTAGCGACTTAGCAGCGCAACGGGCCTCTGATAGAGGTCACGGTCATCCAGAGGCGCCCCAAGGGCCCTGATGAGGGGATTATCCGAAGCAGCAGCTTTATCATACATCTTCTGGGCGATGGCTTGGAAGCGAGCGAGGACTTCGTGTTCTTGCGCAGCTTCATGTAGATATCGGGCCGGAAACTGAGGATGGACGTGGAAAATCCGGCGAAGAGCCTTATTCTGCTGCGCCTGCAGGCGATGAAGGTGTCGGTGCGCCGCATTTCCCCATGCAGCACAGGCATAGTCCATAACAGGACGCACAAACATCCGGTAGATGAGGAGTCCATTATCGACAGAGAGCGCTGAGCGCTCGTTCAGCAGCGGATAAAGCGCCCCCAGCCGCTGCTCAACCTTCCGGCGAACTTCCAGCACCTGCTGCTGCCAGATGAGTTGGCGGTCCAGGACAACCCCAAGGTAGGTGGCTGTCGGCGTCCAGGGGATGACCTCGCCGAATAACTGGAGCGGCTGATCGTGTGGCGGGGTCCTCTTGCGCGTGAAGACCACGGCTTGGCTCTTCTGAGCGTTGAACCGGACACGCCAAAGAGTCGCCCATGCTTCGAGGGCGGCGCACGCATCCTGGAGACGGCGATACATGGCTTGAGGCCACCGGCTGCGGGTGAAGATCGCTGTGTCATCGGCGTACATCGCGCGCTCCACCCGTGGAGAGGTAGGAAGATCGGCCGTATACAAGGAGTACAGGGTCGGACCGAGGACCGAGCCCTGCGGCACGCCGGCGGCAATAGGTCGGAGCGTCGAAGTCGAGTCATCAATGCGGACCACAAAGGTGCGTCCCCGCAGATAGCTGTCCATCAGGCGGATGAGGGACCGCGGAAAGCCATGCATATGGAGCTTCCACAGCAGCCCGGAGTGCCACACACTGTCGAAGGCTTTTGTGACGTCTAGGAAAATGGCGCCACAATACTCCTGGTTGTTGAAGGCCGTGGTAATCGCCTCAACAACGCGGACGAGCTGCTGCGTAGAGGAGTGGCCTCCCCGGAATCCAAACTGCTCCGGAGGCAACAGACGACGACGGTCCATAATAATCTTCAGTCGGTGAAGGAGGAGCCGTTCGAAAATCTTGCTGAGCTGCGGAAGCAAGCTGATGGGCCGATAGTTGTTGGGATTCTTCCGGTCCTTACCTGGCTTGGGTATGGCGACAACAACAGCGTGCTTCCAGGCAGCCGGATAGGTGTGTGTCACCAGGATGGCAGTGAATAGGCGGGCCAGATAAGTATAAGCTGCAGGAGGCAGTTCCTTGAGCGCCTTCCCAGGAACGTCGTCAGCACCAGGAGCCTTGTTAGAGGCCATCGCCCGGATGCAGGTGGTCACCTCGTCGGTGGTGAAAACCGGAAGCTGATCGTCGTCGCGGCGGTCGGCAGAGAGGTAGGCCGCGAGGCCATGGTCCACATCTTGAACGAACTGAGCGTCCACAGGGTCTTCAAGAGGGACGAAGTTCGCCTGAAAGACATCAGCAAGGGCATTCGCCTTATCCACTGGAGTGTAGGCGACACCAGTCGGCGAGTCCAGAGGGGGCAGAGCGTGCTTCCGCCTGGTAAAGAAACGCACCGCGTCCCAAGCGTCGGGCTCCGGAGTAAACGACGCCAGCTTCTGCGCCCATTGCTCGTTCTTGTGAGCGCTAATGGCGGCCTTAATATCCCGGCGGAGAAGGTTGACGCGCCGCTTCAGAAGGGGGTCGCGGGTAAGGCGCCATTCCTTGCTGAGACGATTCCTCACACGGATCAGATCCAAAATGTCAGCCGGGAGTCCTGGGCGCCGGGGAAGCGTGCGCCGGGACGGCGGTGTGGATCGCAGCAGGGCTGAGTGGACGTCATCAGCGAAGGCAGAGACTTCAGCATCGACGTCGCGGACGTCGGCTTCAAGACGGGGCCGCACACGGGCGAGGACATCTGCACGATAAGCAGTCCAATCAGTGCGCCGAAGATTAAGGCGCGGCGAGGTGAAGGCGGGATCAACAGCAAGATTGAAGAGGACCGGCAGATGGTTGGAGTTTAGCTCATGAATGACATCAGCGGTCATGAACTGATGCAGGCCTTTGGTGACGGCGAAGTCAAGGACATCCGGCGTGCCGCGGGAGGGGTAGCAGGTCGGCTCCTCAGGCCCGCAAGCGTAAGCACCAACCCTGTCGATTACTTGATGAAGCTGGCGGCCGCTGTGGGTGGTGTGCAGAGAATTCCACGCCGCATGCTTGGCGTTGAAGTCGCCGGCCAAAAAGAGCTTCCCCGGGAGACGGAGCAGTGCATAGGCGTCGTCGATGTCCAGCAGGTAGCGAGGAGGACGATAGACGGAGACGAAGGTGACCACCCCCGCTGAGGTCACCACAGCCACGGCCGTCGCCTCCATCTGCCGCAACGGCGGCGTAGGTACGACATAGTGGCGGATGTTCCGCTTGACGTAGATCGCGGCGCCGCCTCCACGGGTGGGGCGGTCGTAGCGGTAGCACTTGTAGTTGGAGATGTTGGCCCGGAGACCTGCCTTCAGGTGCGTCTCCGTCACGAGAAAGATGTCGATGTTGTGAGCTTCAAGGAAGTGCTTAACTTCCAGGAGATCACGGAAGAGGCCGTCGGCGTTGTACGTTGAAATACGAAGTTCCTCGAAGCGGCGCACCCTATCCATGATGTGGGGTAGCAGCACTGCTGGTGTTAAGAACGCTTCGTATCGTGGATTCCACGGTGGCTGCCAAGGTAGCGGGCAACGCCTGGATGGCGCGGCTCATTTCGGCGACCGCCGTCATCATGGTTTGGAGTAAGGTGAAGAGGTCGTGGGAGTCGACACTCGGCTGCTGGCCGTCCTGCGGAGTGTGGTCGACGGGACGTCGGCGCTGCAACGGCGGAAAGGCGGCGGGGCCTTCTGGAACGTCCGTCGGAACGGCAGAGGACGCAGGGGCGTCTCTGCGGATGACATACGGTACAGCAAGCGGACGTTGCCAGGCGTTAGGAGGGCGAGACTGCGAGAGTGAGGCCCGTCCCTGCTGCTGGGCCTCCGCGTGGCGGAAGCTGGCAGGAGTGCTGCTGACGACAGCGGTCCTTCGACGGCGATCCCTGGCGGTGAGCGGGGGAAGCCCCCGTTGCCGCCGACTGGCCTCCTTATGTTTAGGACACGACCTGAAGTTGGCGGGGTGTCGGCCGCCACACAGGCCACACTTCGCCGGTTCTTCTCGAGGTACCTGGCATTGCCGGCTGTCATGGGCGCCGCCACACTTGACACAAACAAAAGGCATCGTACAACCACGGGCAACATGATTGAAGCCTTGGCACCGGAAGCATTGCGTCACCCCACGTGACTTGCGGAGTGTTTCGGCAGACATCACAAGCCCGCAAAGGCGGGTGACGTTGAAAATCTTCCGATGATCTGGCGTATCAGGCAGGATCACAATTCGGAGGCCTGACCGACGGTTGGTGCCCGGGATTTTGTGATAGTCCACAATCGTGGCGGCGAAGCCGAGGTCTTCAAGTTCTTCTTTGACCCAGTCGTTAGGGAGGGACTCGAGAATCCCCCGAAGAACCACCTTCAAGGTCGGCGGCCGAACGACCGGAAACGTATAATTCGGAATGCCTTGTGCACCAAGGTAGTCCATAACGGTGGAGTAATCATCGAGGGTGGTGACAGAAAGCTTCAGCTTGTCGCCGCCAGTCTGGCGCGCGGTGAAGGGCGGTAGCAAGCGCGGGAGGCGCGGCGCGGCGGCGCGCAGAGTGGCGGCCGCTCTCTCGGCCGTCCGCGCCCGCCCGCGACACTGGCTGGGCCTTGTGATTCTCTGCTCTGCTGCTGTGCTGTGCTTGCGTGCCTGCCTGCCGTCCCGCTCGCTCTCGCTCTCGCTCTCGCTGTGTGTTACGCGCGTCGTCGAAATGGCAGATCAGGCGGCTACGAACGAGACTGCTGCGGCACCCGCCGCCACCGGCACTACGAAGAAGGCCAAGTCTGCGTCGTCTGCGAAGAAGCCGCGCGCCAAGCCTGCGCACCCGCGCACCTCTGAGATGGTGACGGCCGCCATCAAGAGTCTGAAGGAGCGCGGCGGGTCGTCGCTGCAGGCGATCAAGAAGTACATTGCCGCGCACTACAAGCTGGACGCGGAGAAGCTGGCGCCGTTTATCAAGAAGTACCTCAAGTCGGCCGTCGTGGCGGGCGAGCTGGTGCAGACGAAGGGGAAGGGCGCGTCCGGCTCGTTCAAGCTTGCCGGCGCCGGCGGCGGGGGGGCGGCCGAGGGCGGCAAGGCTCGTGCTGGCGGTGCCAAGAAGAAGCGCGCCGCTCCGGCCAGCAAGGAGAAGAAGGGCGCCCGTGCGGCCGGCGCAAAGAAGGCTGGTGGCGTGAAGGCGGCGACCGGTCGGAAGGCGGGCGCCGCCAAGAAGGCGTCTGCGGCGTCGGCCGCTCCCGCGGGTGCGAAGAAGGCGGCTGCGGCCAAGCCGGCCAAGGCCAAGTCGCCGTCGAAGGCGAAGAAGGCCGCCAAGGTTCCGACGAAGAAGCCGAAGGCGCCGCGCCCGAAGAAGGCGACGACGCCGTCTAAGGCGAAGGCTTCGCCCAAGAAGAAGAAGTAGAGTAGAGGAGAAAGAGATGGGAGAAAGGAAGGGTTTGGCGCTTGACTCCGTCGTCCCCACCCCCCGTCGTCGTCTAGTGGCGCGCAAGAGACGCGCGGCCCAAAACGGCCCTTCTCAGGGCCATCAAAGCACGTCGGGGAAGGTTTTGATTGTCGTGTTGCGTTTGGTGTGGGTGTCTGTCTGTCTGGCGTTTCTGTATGCCCGTGGGGATGCTGTTTGCGTGCCGTGGTGGTTGGATTGCGGGGGTCGGTGGCGGGTGTGGGCGGCGGTAGCGGTAAGCGGTGTTGTTGTTGATTGTCGCCGTGTTTGTGGCGGCGGCCGACGGTTGGTTTTCTGTCACGTTGTTTTGTTTGAATACGTTGGTTGGCTTGCCTGCGTTCGTTCTTCTCGGATGTCTGTCTTGTCTAGTCGTGTCTGGTCTTTGTTGTTTTGTTCCTTTGTGTGTGTGTGTGTGTGTGTTATGTTTTGCAACGGGGGGCACGTTGAGATGTGGAAGGAGTCGGCGGGGATTTCGGTGGCGTGTAGAGCGAGCGAGCGCGCCTGCCTGGCCGTTGGCCGTCGGAGTGGAGTGCGGGTTTGTTTTTGTGTTTTCGAAACGAAAGCGGCGGCCGGCCGGCCAGCCACCCGTGCGGTGTGACGTCGGCCGTTGGGTATTGTGCGCTTTGAGCGCCGGGGAGGGATGATGTGTGATTGTTGCGCGCTGCTAAGCAGGCAGGCAGAGTGAGCGGGTGTGGCGGACGGACGGGAAGTGGTGGTTGTTGTTTTTGGGTTGCGGGGCGAGAGGCAGGCGACCGACAAAGTTTGCTCGCGACGGAGAGATGTTAGTGGCCCTGAAAAGGGCCGTTTTTGTTTGTGCGGTGCGGTGCCGCGGCGCGGTTTAGGCGCGCTCGCCGCGGATGCGGCGCGCGAGCTGGATGTCCTTGGGCATGATGGTGACGCGCTTGGCGTGGATTGCGCACAGGTTGGTGTCTTCGAAGAGGCCGACGAGGTAGGCCTCGCTGGCCTCCTGCAGGGCCATGACTGCGGAGCTCTGGAAGCGCAGGTCGGTCTTGAAGTCCTGGGCGATCTCGCGCACTAGGCGCTGGAATGGCAGCTTGCGGATGAGCAGCTCTGTGCTCTTCTGGTAGCGCCTGATTTCTCGCAGGGCGACGGTGCCCGGCCTGTAGCGGTGGGGCTTCTTGACGCCTCCGGTGGCGGGCGCGCTCTTCCTCGCCGCCTTGGTGGCGAGCTGTTTGCGCGGCGCCTTTCCGCCGGTGGACTTGCGGGCCGTTTGCTTTGTGCGGGCCATAGCGGTAGCGGAGCGGCGTGCGTGGAGGTTAGGTGCGGCGCGGCGTCCGGTGCTGCCTTGACAACGGGCCCGCGCGTTTTTTTTTTTTTTTTTTTTTTTTTTTTTTTTTTTTTTTTTTTTTTTTTTTTTTTTTATTTTTTTTTTTTTTTTTTTAGCACATTTCATTCCCTTCTCGGATGGAGAAGGGCGGGCTGTTATAGAGCATGCTTGGGCTCTTTTCAGCCAAGGGTTGTTGTTATGCTGTTTTGGCACAATTTATTGTTTTGGTTGCTGGGGTGCTGGGAAAGGGGTGGATATCTCCCAATTGGGAATTTATTTGCAGGAGTTTGTTGGGGACAGTTCCGGTATTCACCTTAGCGGCCAAGGAAAACCTGCAAAACCCGGCCAGAACTGCTTGTCATGGACCTTCTCTTTATTTTCCGTGACGGAGCCGCCATTGTAGTTGGCGCTGCCGTTCCCGGTGGGCAAGGGCGGCTTCGTGTTCCGCCTCTCGCTCTCTTCTTCTTCTTTCTTCTCTCACTCTGAGGTCCTCTACCTCTGGGGAGGGAGAACTCGGAGTGAGAGGTCTGCTGCTCGTTGTCGTCTCGATTTTGTGCAGCTTCCATGGAGACCTGGTGGGCTCCGTGGCTGCCACTTCGGTTTGCGTGCCGATGGACGCCGCATCCGTCGTCTCGGTTTGGGCGCTTCGATGGCGCTTGCACCGTTTGGACGACGTCTGGGTGCCCTCATCGACACGCACGTTGGCTTCTGTGGGGATGGTTGAGGCGCCGTCGGTGGTCTGACTGGCTCGGTTGATTACCATCCTCTTCTTCTTTGTGGTGGTGTCTTCGGTCTGCGTGGCCGCGGACGCGCTGGTGTGTGCCGTCGGCCCATCACATTGAAGGCGGAGAGCCAAGGCTTCCCTCAGCAGGTGGCAGGCAGCCTCCATCTCCGCGTGGAGAGCCATCCGGAAGCGTGATTCCGCTTCCTCCATCAGCGCGGCGATGTTGTCCACACCGCTGCTGCCTGCTGAGTGGCGTCCCTCCTGCTCGCGCGAGGGCCCCCCCCCACCACCTCTGCCACTGGCGGGTGGAGGGGCCGGCCGCGCGTTGTGGCGAGGCGCTGCTGCTTTGTTCGGCGTCTCGGGGGTTTCAGCGCTGGCGCGCTTCCGCCTCCTCCTCCTTCTCCTCTTCTTCGTTGTCGGCTTCTCGCGGCGGCCGTCTTCTTTGTGGGCAGAGAATGCCCTGCAGCCTCGCCAGCTGGCAACATGGTCGCCGCCACAGCGAACGCATGTTGGCTTGTCGTCTCGAAGCAAAGTGCACTCGCGGGTGTCGTGACCAACACCGCATTTGGCGCACTTCGCTTCGAAGCGGCAGTGCTTTGCCACGTGGCCCTCCCTCTGACACTTAAAACACTGAGGTTTCGTGTCGAGGTCGGGCGGAAGTGGCTCGATCTTCACGTCGAAACCTGCTAGGGTGGTTAACCCGCAGATTCCGACGTCTTTGCCACCTTCTTGGCTGGAATCTTCCTGGGGCGACTCGACAGCCAGGATGAAGAGTGGCGGCCTTCTCCTGTTCGTCCTGTTGTGCAGCTTAACTATGGCCTCATAGTTATGCTGCAACAGGACTTTGCGCACCGATTCCGCCGTCATGATCCACGGTAGCCCCCTCAGTAGGACCTTAAGAAGTGGTTTCCTCTTCTTTGGTCCGCTGTAGGTAGGTGGCTCCATGAGGTACGCATTCAGCCGGTCGCAGAGAATCTTTCGATCCTCCTGCGAACGTGGCTGAATGGACAGAGTGGCCTCGTTGTCCAGCATCTGCACTGTTGGGTGGTAGCGCAGTTCCATTGCCACCTCGTCGTAAGTCTCCACCCAGTCTCGACCCGTGTAGCGTATGCACACAGGGAGAACTTGGGCGGAGGGTCGACAAGGCGACGGTGCTACTACCTCTTCTTCTGCGTGTGTGGTCGGTGCGACGGAGCAGCTGCGTCGATCCGAAGAGACGCTGCGCTCACTGCCGTCCGACCGCAGAAAGTCTGCGCGGGTTGGCATCTTTGCGGGAGAGTTGCGCTTCCCGCGTTTCCCTTTGCCCATGGCGAGTGCGGCGTCTCTACACGACAATTTGCCTTCGGCAACACGACAATCTTGCCGAGACGCGCACACTCACCACGGAGCCGCCCTCTCTAACTCTTCACGCGGCAGTTGCGGAGCGCCCTACTACATGCACCCGCACGCCACCGCTGCCCAACTCGGAATGGGGCCCGCGCGCCTCCGTGCTGCGCTTATATGCCCTCGGTTGCGCGTGGTGGGGGGAGGGCGGGCCAGAGTCTATATAGGGGGGCGGCGGGCGCGCTGGGCGCAGACCGTAGCCGACTCGCCAGCCGCTGCAGCTGCTGTTTGTGCACGTTTTGCTTTGCCCGAGGAAGGAAGGATGACAGGCCGCGGCAAGGGAGGAAAGGGGCTCGGCAAGGGTGGCGCCAAGCGGCACCGCAAGGTGTTGCGCGACAACATCCAGGGCATCACGAAGCCCGCCATCCGCCGCCTGGCTCGCAGGGGCGGCGTGAAGCGCATCTCTGGTCTGATCTACGAGGAGACCCGCGGGGTGCTGAAGGTGTTCCTGGAGAACGTGATCCGCGACGCGGTGACGTACACTGAGCACGCCAAGCGCAAGACTGTGACGGCCATGGACGTGGTGTACGCCCTGAAGAGGCAGGGGCGCACCCTGTACGGTTTCGGCGGTTAGGCTGCGTCGCAGCGGGCGCTGGCCTTCCCGCGGCCGTGCTTGTGGGTGGGAGAGACTAGAAAACGGCCCTTTTCAGGGCCACCACACTGTTCGGAAGTTGAAAAGTGCGAAAGAGTCTGTGTTGTTTGTTTGTTTCTTTCTTTCCGTTTGAGCGACGTGATGTGACTGGGAGGGGAGAAGGAAAGGAAACGTGTCATGTGGCTGGCTGTGTGTGGGAGCTGCTTCGTTTGTGTTTGTTATTGTGTGTCGTTGTATCGATCGCGACGGAGATGGCGGGCTGTGTGTTGTTGTGCGAGAGGCGGTGATTATTTGCTTGCGTGGTTTGGCTCTGTGTGTTTGCGGCGGCGTTGGGGTTTCCGAGGCAAGGCGTGTGGGCACAGGCGGCCGGATCAGCTGTTTCGTTCGTGTCGACGGCCGTTGCGCGCGGGAGTGGAGGGCGGTGTGTCGACACGCCTCCCTGTAACAATGGTCATTATTGCTGCCGTTGTCGTTTGGAAGGCGACTGCGACCGTGCAAAATGAATGTGTGTGTGTGTGTTTGTTGGGCCACACGGGCTGTGTGGACGACAAGATGGCGGACGTGCGCCGGCGGCGGCTGTGCTGTGAAAGTGCAAAGTTAAAACAAAACAAGGTGCGGCGAGGACGACTGAAATTTTGCTTTGGACGTAGGTTTGTGTGGTGGCCCTGAAAAGGGCCGATTGTTGTGGGCCGGGCCGAGCCGAGCCGGCAAAGCGCGTTGCGTGCAGGGGAGCACGCGGCGCTGCGATTGCCTTGGCCTCCTTTAGGCCTTCTTCTCGGTCTTCTTTGGCAGCAGGACGGCCTGGATGTTGGGCAGGACACCACCCTGTGCGATGGTGACGCCCGACAGGAGCTTGTTGAGCTCCTCGTCGTTGCGGATGGCAAGCTGCAGGTGGCGCGGGATGATGCGCGTCTTCTTGTTGTCGCGGGCCGCGTTTCCGGCCAGCTCGAGCACCTCAGCCGCGAGGTACTCCATGACGGCGGCGAGGTAGACGGGCGCCCCGGCGCCGACGCGCTCTGCGTAGTTTCCCTTGCGCAGGAGGCGGTGGATTCTGCCGACCGGGAACTGGAGCCCAGCCCTGCTTGAGCGGGACTTTGACTTGCCCTTGACTTTGCCTCCCTTTCCGCGTCCGGACATGGCGATGGGCTAGCGACGGTGCACACGAAACGGAAACGAAAACGACCGGTGCGAGCGGCAGCGAGTCGAGCAGCGGAGTGCGTGCCGGCGCAGCCGGGGTGGGGGTGCTTTATGGGCTCGGGTGCGGCGGCCGGTTGCGCGCGCGCCCCATTGGTCGGCGGCCGCAACAGGGCGAGCTGGTAAAGGTGCGGCGGCGGCTGGCGGCGGGTGCCACTGTGTGGGGAGACGCTGACTAGAGCGGAGCGCTTGCTACTGGTGTTGCTGCTGCCGTACGTTCGTTCGAGATGCCGCCCAAGACTAGCGGGAAGGCCGCCAAGAAGGCTGGCAAGGCGCAGAAGAACATTTCGAAGGGCGACAAGAAGAAGAAGCGCAAGAGGAAGCAGAGCTATGCCATCTACACCTACAAGGTGCTGAAGCAGGTGCACCCTGACACGGGCATCTCGTCGAAGGCGATGAGCATCATAAACAGCTTCGTGAACGACATTTTCGAGCGCATTGCGGCCGAGGCTTCTCGCCTGGCGCACTACAACAAGCGCTCGACCATCACGTCCCGCGAGATCCAGACCGCTGTGCGGCTGTTGCTGCCTGGCGAGCTGGCCAAGCACGCCGTGAGCGAGGGCACGAAGGCGGTGACCAAGTACACGAGCTCCAAGTAAGGAGGTGGCTCTGGAGTGGAAGGAAGGATGGAGAAGGCTCCTCCGTTGCGAGAGCGGCAAAACGGCCCTTTTCAGGGCCACCAACTTGCCTTTTGCGGGAAGGGCGGAATTGTTGTTGTTGTTGTTTGTGTGGACGGCTGTGATGTATGTGTGCATTTTGATTGTGGGTGGGGGGGGGCGCGTCAAAGCGTGTTGCGGGGGACGGCCACGAGGTTGGTCGCCGTGGCGTGGAATGGTGGCACGCCTCGTTGGAGTGGTTTTGACCCATTGGTGGTGGTGTGTGTGTGTTACCTGTCTGCGAGGGGGGACAGTGCGATCGGCGACTTTTGTGTCACCGTAACGACGGCCGTTTGCGGGTTTGTTTTTTGCACATCATACATGGCGAGGGTGAAATGTGAAATGTTTTTGTTTGGTTTTTTTTTGCCGCCCACTATTCCCTTTGCTGTACGCCGAGTTTGACAATGGTGCGACGTAACTGCAGCGTGGAGGTGTGTGAGTGACGTTGAAATTGAACGTGCCATTAAGACGCATTGTTGTTGTATTGTACTGTACGTGTACGGCGACACGCACGATGATGTACCATTCGACTCTGATTTTTGATAGCCGTGTCTGACTGATTGCGTACGACGCACGCACACCGATGTCGTCATTCAAGATGCACGCGTGTCCAGTGCAGTACAGTAAGCGCGACGCTAGACGGCGGCGGCGGCGGCGGCGGCGGCGGCGGCGGTCGTCGTTTGTTTGGCGAATGTCTGTACACGTGTTTGTCTGTGTCCATCCGGTATGTATGTGTTTGTTTGAAAGTGTTTTGTGTGTCGGTGACGTGGTCCGATCCGTCGCCCCCTGAGTAACTGTCGATCGGCGCGATAGACCGGCGTCACGCAACTGAACCGAAGTCTTGGGCACACCCGTCATACTGTTGTACACCGTCGCGCTGAGAACGGTGACGAAAGGTTGACTTTGATCGGTCGAATGTCTGGGCAGAACGTGAGGAATGAGGCAAGAGTGCAAGGAGGGGGGGCAAAAGAGAGAGGAAGGGAAAAAGGGGAGAAACGCATTCGTAGAGCAACGGAACGTTCCCGTGTCGGAGGCGTATTGGAGCCGCACTGAAATGCGTTTAACGGCGGCGCGGCTGCAAGTGTCTGCCGTGGTGAACGTTACCTTTGACGGCTGCATTGGGCTTTGCTTTTGCTTTTGCTTTTGCTTTCGCTTTCGCTTTCGCTTTCCCGGATGTACGTAACGTTTGTTGATATGGTTCTGAGGAAGAGTGTATGACAGTGCCGTGCCGTCCATGTTCGTGTGCCCTCCCATTGTGTGTATGCTATTGTCTGTGTACTTGAATGATGTATGTAGGTGTTAGTGGACATGTTTCACCAGTGGGGGGAAATGGATCGTCGATAGTTGGCGTCACTCTGTCACGGTCGAGATGACGCACCCTCCGTACAGAAAGGTGTCGAGAAAGTGTGTGTGTGTGTGTGCGTCCGTGAATTGGCAGTGTTTGGAGGTGGGCGTGCCCTGCATGTGGCCCGGAAGGCTGTTCGTTTGGCGGTAGTGTTGTGTGGACAGGGGAGGGGCATGCGTAACGCTGCTGGCATGGCATTTCGGGAGATGGGAGGGGGCAAACGAGGAGCGGCGGCCAAAGAAAGGCGGGACGGGGAGGGGCGCGGTGTGGGTGGCTTGCGCCTGTGCTCGGCGTTGTGGTTTGTGCAAAAGAGGAGGAGAAAAACAATGAGTTGCCAGGGAGGGGAGCGGTGTTGTGTTGTGGTTGTCGTGGTGTAGCCGCAGACGCGGCTGTCAGTGAACGTGGCGAGACGGACGGATGCGCGGAGGGGCGGGGGCGGCGCATTTCGCCGGTGCCGTGCCGTGCCGTGCCGTGCCTGACAGCCGCGTGGTCGCTGTGTTGTTGGTGGCGTGGGGGCGAGGAGAGTACCGTACGGGTGTGCTTGTGCGCCGGAAATGGCACACTGCGCCTGCCCGTCTTGGAGGCTGATGGCTGTGGTGTGGAAATGGGGCGCGGTGATGTTGAAGCAGTTGAAGAACAGAAAAGAAACCAAGAAAACGGGAGGCGTGATGCGGCGGTGGTGGTGAGAGCGGGAAAAACAAAACAAACAAAAAAAAAAACAACAAAAAAAAGAAGGAAAAACAACAAGAAACAAAAAAGAAAACAAAAAGTCTATCAATATTAGAATGTAAATGGAAATGGAAATGGACCCAGGTATAACCTCCCTGCACAAATAGCAGAGAGTCCGATGATAATAGAAATGTGCCAGAATGTTAACGTCCCTACAAAACAAACCCAACGATAATATTAATGAAAGAATGAACCGTATGTAACATTGCAACAGACATAATGAAACCTGATAAATTGTATAAGGGCAGCAGCGTTGACCTTTGGCCCTGTATTCAGAATAAAAAGAGCCAAAGATCGTCACCCCAATGAAAAAGACACTGAAACACGTATGTAACATAGCAGCGATGGCGAGACATTGTAGCATCTGTGACCAGAGAGTTTGCGCTGGACCGCGCGAGTGTTGCGAGCGGTTCTCAGTCAGTCAGTCAGTCAGTCGGTCGGTCGTTGCGAGTCTGTAGGTCTGTCTAGTTGAGGGCTGTACTCTGTCAGTAGTCGTCGCGTGCAGTACGCTAATAGTCGTCATGCAGAGCGGTCGGTCAGTAGTAGCAGCCGAGTGCGGTTGTGTGATGTAGGCGGTCGGCAACACTGGTCAAGATGGTGAATAAGGTATACTGTTAATTAATATAATCATTAGATAATGAACAATTTTATTTATTGTAATTATTCTCCAACAAGTTCCCCAATAATAATTTTTATTTCAAAAGCATTTTTCAAACATTTAATTTTTTATTGAACTGAAGAGTTCGTTGCACTTCACATTTCATTCCACTTCTTTGAAGAAAAATTTCACTAAAATCACAAAAAAAAAAGAGAATATTATTATTTGCAATGCAGTTCCTCCAAGCGCTGCGCAACAAACAAGAGCAGAAATGTGACATCCATTTATTCTGAGGTAAGACTTTAATTCTGATTGTTTTGCACAGGGCCAAAGACCGATATTTCGGTTTAATTGAAGTTTCTTGTCACTGAACGGACTTTTAAATGTTGTGAAGAATTTATATTTGAGTCAGATTGCGAATTTAACATTTTTGTTGCCATTTTCAATACCTCTCATTGTGGGCGAGGTTACAATTAGCGCAATGTCCATTAGCATCCGTAAATAACATTGTCCATTATTTTAAATTTTGCGGGGAGGTTACAACGCACAAAAAAAAAAAAACAAAACAAAAAATTGCATTTGTATCCGCTCCTCAATTGTAGATACCCCTTACACAGCTGTGTGCAATGAATGAGTGCTGGCTGGTAATTAATTGCACTCCTTGGAGGGAAATGCCATAGGAAGTAGTCTTTAAAAAGTGAATGTTTTTCGTTAAAAGACAAAAGTTACTTTAGAAAAAAGTAATAGTGGGGCTTTTTGTCGTTGAACAAAATAAGTACAATGAACATACGTTATCAGATTTGCGCAAAATGCAGCTTCACACTACCTTTTGATTATAACACAATATACTATACATCGTCCCGAACCGTGACCAGAGTCGCGAGACGAGCAGAGCACGCCGCCGACGCCCGCTCAGTACAACCGTCCACCCGCTACTACTGTCGACCGACTACTACCTCTCCCGACTCGCGCTACAATATATATAACAACTGTTCCTGGCGACCCGGTGCGTGCCACTACTGTCGTCTGGCGCGGTCCAAGCGCCGACTAGCAACGATAAATAACTCTCTGGTCAGACAGAGATGCTGTCATGCCTCGCCATCGCTCTGGTAATGAATACATACGTGTTGCAGCGTGCGTACCACCGGAACACGCAGTGGCGGAGCCAAAGACTGTGTTGTCGAGGTCGAGTGCGAGCGGGAAGAGAGGCAGCGTCGGCACGGAGATGCAAGCGAGCGCGAGACGCACGGGGGCTGCGGCGTGGCGCGTTTGCGGTCGGCGCCTTTGGTGGCAACGGCCGGGACAAGCAGCGGTGTATGGTGTGGTGCGGGGCGGACAGGGGCGGCGGTGGACGGGGAGGAGGCGGCGCGACGACGGCATGGGGGCGAAAACGGGACGGGGGACGGCGGATGTTGAGAGGCGTCACGCGCGGACAGGACACAGACACAGAGACACACAGATTGGAAAGGGAGGGTGCGCGGTAATAGTTGGGAATGTGCGTACCGTGCGGGACGGGAGTGGGCGAGGAACACGGTCGTGGCCCCTGTTTTGGGTGCGTGTGATGACGTCGGTGTGTTGTGGGAAGGGAAGGTGCTGTGGCGGCGGCGCGTAATGGGCGTAGGCCGAAAAGAGAAAGGAACGTCGGCAGTGTGTTGGCAAGCGTCGGTTCGACTGCGACGTTGATGGGCAGGGCAGGGCGAGGTTAATGGTGGTAGGAGTAGGCGTGTGGGCGCACAAAATCTGCCGCTGCAGGCGGTGCCGTAACCGCCATGGCGGGAAGGAGAGAGGGCCAAAGAAAGAAAGAAAGAAAGAAAGAAGAAAACAAAAAAAAAAAAAAAAGGAGGAGGGGGGGGGCGAAAGTGGAGAGGCGGTGGTGTGAGAAGGGCGGGGGCGGAAGGAAGGCAGGAAGGACAAGAGGCGAGGCGACGGCTTGCTTTGTGTATCGGTCGGTCTCTGGCTATGCTTCGTTTTCTGCAGCAGGGTCGGTGCGCGGCGTGGCTCGCGGCAGTGGGAACGCCTGGCGGCTGGACGGCCAGCAATGCGGTTGGATGGGCGGCCACAGCACCGCACCTGTGCCCGAGGAGGAGACGCTGGCGGCGGGCCCTGAGGTGAGGCCGGCTCGGCTCGGCTGGGGCTGTGGATGTGTAGGTGTGCGCCGCTGCTGCAACAACGAGTAAAACGCGAGAAGAAGGGATGGCGGTAGAGAGAGGAAAAAAAAAAGGTCGTGTTGTGTTGATGCGCAGGCAGACGCGTACAGAGAGACGAGCCCGGTCTGCAGCAGGGTGTGGCCGTGCCGAGTGCAGAGCAGCGGCGGCTCGGTTCGGTTCGGCCCGGCCCGGCCCGGCCCGGCGGGCCGCGCTGTTGTCGCGGACGTGAGCGCCCCCTGGCGGGTGGCCGGAGGCGGCGCGGCGTGTTGGACGTGTGGCTGGTGGCAGTGCACAATTTGCGAGTGGCTGGCGGTGTGGTGTGGCGGTTGGCGCGTCGGGCGGCGGAGAGAGAGAGAGAGGGGGAGGAGAGGTATGTGTTGCGGGCGCCCTTTGCTGCGCTGCGTCGTTGCGTGTGCCGTACAGGGCGGGCGCTTGTCGACTGTGTGGGCGGTGTGGCGAATTGGCGTGAAACGGCTGCCGAGAGGTGTGTGGTAGCGAGCCGGTCGGTGTCAGTGCGAAGGGGAATGTGCGTGCGTTTGGCGGTTTCGGTGTGCTTTTTGCGGCGTGAGAGTGGGGAATTAGTGGGGCCGGCTGTTGTGTTGGTTCCTTGTGTCTTGTGTCGCGTAGCTTGATGGCAACGTGGAAGGACGCCGGTTTCGTTTCGAGCCTTGCGTGTGGTTGTCGACGTTGACTGGTTGGCGTGTGCATGTGTGGGTCGCGAGTGCGTTTTTGGCTGGCTGTGTGTGTGTGTGCGTGTGTGTGTGTGTGTGTGTGTGTGTTTTGGGGGGGAAGGGGGAGGCGGTGGTGAAAGTGCAGTCGTTGCCACGGGCGCGTCGTCGGGTGGGGCTGGGGCTGTGCGTCGTGGCGGAAAGGTGGTAGGTTGCGGGAAGCGAGCCCGTCGTTGACGGTGTCGCGTGAGTTGTGACTCGAGTGGGGCGCGGGGCGCGGGACAGGAGCAGCGTGCCGCTGCGTCGTGGTCGTCAGCAGAGGCTGTGCGTGTGCTTGTCCTTTTTGTGGGCGGTTCGTGCGAGGCGTTTTTTGTTTCGTGTTGCCCTAGTTGTTAGTTTATTTTTTTTTTGTGTTTGTTATTTTGAGACGACGACTGGTTGGTGGCGTGCGCGCGAAGTGGCGGTGTGCGCTTCCCGTGTCGTTTTGTTTTTGTTTGGTTTTTTTGTTTTTGTGTGTTTTTTTTTTGCACTGGGCCCCGGGGGGTGGGTGGGTGCGTGTGTGTCGATTGCCGGCTGGCGAAAGGTGCGCCATCGGCGGGGTGGGTCGCCGGCACAAGTAGAGGCGGCGGCGTTGTTGCTGTTGTTGTGTGGTGTTTGTTTTGTTCGGCTGTGTCGGCGAGCTGTGTTGCGGTGCGTGTGAATGGTGGTGCAAAAGTGCTGGCGTTGGGGCTGCGACTGCGACGGCGGCGAGCCGCGGGCGCGCATGATAGTGATGTTGTGAACAGCGGCTGTGTACGGTAGTGGTGTTGTTGTAGCACGACGTGCATCCGGGCCGGCGCGGAAAGCGCAGTTGCGGGCGGTTGCCCTTCGGTGCCAGCCATGTCGCGTGAGCGGCGGGTTGCTCTGGTGTCGACACGTGGTGCTCTGGGTTGTTGTGTGGTGCCCTTTGGCCGGTGGGGGTGGTTCGCGTGTGTCTCGTTCGCGCTCGGTATCTGGTCGTGGTCGTGCTGCTCCCCCGTCTGTCGGCGGTTTTCGACGTCGTCTGTACGTTTTTGTTCGTTTGCGGCGTGCCTGCCGACGTCGTCCCGTCGCGACCTTTCAACCGAAAGTGTGGCGCCCGAAGGTGAACGAACGTAACCCTGACCTCGGCGCTTTACGCTGAGCCGAGCGAACCGAACCTAACCTGTGGTGTGGCGAGGTGAGCTCAGCCTGTGAGCCCCTAACGTCTACGTAAGGTAAGCTGTCCGGCTGACGCCTCACGTTTGAACGCTTTTTTTTAACCTAGCACTGACCCCTTAACCTAACGTGTAACCTAACCTAACCTCTGACGCCTGACGTGTTTGAATGCTTAACCTAAGTTTGACGCTTAACCTAACCCAAGTCCCCTTAACCTAACCCACGTCCACCTAACCCTAACCTAACCTAGACGTGTAAACGTAATGTGTAACGCGTAACGTGTAAGGTCGGCTGTCGTGTGTGCTGACGGCAGATTGGGTTGGTCTGTAGATTCGGATTGCGGTTTGCCTCGGTCGAGGGGTTGGGTCGGAAGCGGCGAGGGGCGGCGGCGCCTGTTGCGCAGGCGGCGTCCGTTTGCGGCGGGCAATTGTTGATAAACGGCTGTGAATGTTGGCGGGCGAGAGGAGGAGGACGGCGCGCGATGTGGCCCGACGGCTGCGGGCCGATCGGGAAACGGCGGGAGGGCGACGGAAGGCGATGGGGCGGCGGAGGCGCGTTTGCACGGCCGTCATCGCCGCACGCCTCGGCTTGTGTGGCTGTGGCGCCGGCCGCGCTGGCCGGGCTGCCGCGGCGACGGTGTGGGAGTTTTGCCGAAGGTTTGGCCATTGTGGCGGGTCGTCGGCTGGGGCTGTGGGGGCGGCATTTGGGCGGGGGCGGCGATTCTCGGCGGGCCGACCCAGGCTGTAGCGCGCGGTAGCTGCAGTTTGGCCGTGGTTTGCGGCGCTGCCGTGGCGACTGGTTGGCGACTGTGGTGTGGCTGTGTGTAGCCCCATCCTCGGTGGTTTGAAAGGCGCGGGCGGTTGTGGCGCAGGTTTGGGGCTGCTCCGCACAGGCTGTCGGACGTTGGGCGGTAGCAAGCGCGGGAGGCGCGGCGCGGCGGCGCGCAGAGTGGCGGCCGCTCTCTCGGCCGTCCGCGCCCGCCCGCGACACTGGCTGGGCCTTGTGATTCTCTGCTCTGCTGCTGTGCTGTGCTTGCGTGCCTGCCTGCCGTCCCGCTCGCTCTCGCTCTCGCTCTCGCTGTGTGTTACGCGCGTCGTCGAAATGGCAGATCAGGCGGCTACGAACGAGACTGCTGCGGCACCCGCCGCCACCGGCACTACGAAGAAGGCCAAGTCTGCGTCGTCTGCGAAGAAGCCGCGCGCCAAGCCTGCGCACCCGCGCACCTCTGAGATGGTGACGGCCGCCATCAAGAGTCTGAAGGAGCGCGGCGGGTCGTCGCTGCAGGCGATCAAGAAGTACATTGCCGCGCACTACAAGCTGGACGCGGAGAAGCTGGCGCCGTTTATCAAGAAGTACCTCAAGTCGGCCGTCGTGGCGGGCGAGCTGGTGCAGACGAAGGGGAAGGGCGCGTCCGGCTCGTTCAAGCTTGCCGGCGCCGGCGGCGGGGGGGCGGCCGAGGGCGGCAAGGCTCGTGCTGGCGGTGCCAAGAAGAAGCGCGCCGCTCCGGCCAGCAAGGAGAAGAAGGGCGCCCGTGCGGCCGGCGCAAAGAAGGCTGGTGGCGTGAAGGCGGCGACCGGTCGGAAGGCGGGCGCCGCCAAGAAGGCGTCTGCGGCGTCGGCCGCTCCCGCGGGTGCGAAGAAGGCGGCTGCGGCCAAGCCGGCCAAGGCCAAGTCGCCGTCGAAGGCGAAGAAGGCCGCCAAGGTTCCGACGAAGAAGCCGAAGGCGCCGCGCCCGAAGAAGGCGACGACGCCGTCTAAGGCGAAGGCTTCGCCCAAGAAGAAGAAGTAGAGTAGAGGAGAAAGAGATGGGAGAAAGGAAGGGTTTGGCGCTTGACTCCGTCGTCCCCACCCCCCGTCGTCGTCTAGTGGCGCGCAAGAGACGCGCGGCCCAAAACGGCCCTTCTCAGGGCCATCAAAGCACGTCGGGGAAGGTTTTGATTGTCGTGTTGCGTTTGGTGTGGGTGTCTGTCTGTCTGGCGTTTCTGTATGCCCGTGGGGATGCTGTTTGCGTGCCGTGGTGGTTGGATTGCGGGGGTCGGTGGCGGGTGTGGGCGGCGGTAGCGGTAAGCGGTGTTGTTGTTGATTGTCGCCGTGTTTGTGGCGGCGGCCGACGGTTGGTTTTCTGTCACGTTGTTTTGTTTGAATACGTTGGTTGGCTTGCCTGCGTTCGTTCTTCTCGGATGTCTGTCTTGTCTAGTCGTGTCTGGTCTTTGTTGTTTTGTTCCTTTGTGTGTGTGTGTGTGTGTTATGTTTTGCAACGGGGGGCACGTTGAGATGTGGAAGGAGTCGGCGGGGATTTCGGTGGCGTGTAGAGCGAGCGAGCGCGCCTGCCTGGCCGTTGGCCGTCGGAGTGGAGTGCGGGTTTGTTTTTGTGTTTTCGAAACGAAAGCGGCGGCCGGCCGGCCAGCCACCCGTGCGGTGTGACGTCGGCCGTTGGGTATTGTGCGCTTTGAGCGCCGGGGAGGGATGATGTGTGATTGTTGCGCGCTGCTAAGCAGGCAGGCAGAGTGAGCGGGTGTGGCGGACGGACGGGAAGTGGTGGTTGTTGTTTTTGGGTTGCGGGGCGAGAGGCAGGCGACCGACAAAGTTTGCTCGCGACGGAGAGATGTTAGTGGCCCTGAAAAGGGCCGTTTTTGTTTGTGCGGTGCGGTGCCGCGGCGCGGTTTAGGCGCGCTCGCCGCGGATGCGGCGCGCGAGCTGGATGTCCTTGGGCATGATGGTGACGCGCTTGGCGTGGATTGCGCACAGGTTGGTGTCTTCGAAGAGGCCGACGAGGTAGGCCTCGCTGGCCTCCTGCAGGGCCATGACTGCGGAGCTCTGGAAGCGCAGGTCGGTCTTGAAGTCCTGGGCGATCTCGCGCACTAGGCGCTGGAATGGCAGCTTGCGGATGAGCAGCTCTGTGCTCTTCTGGTAGCGCCTGATTTCTCGCAGGGCGACGGTGCCCGGCCTGTAGCGGTGGGGCTTCTTGACGCCTCCGGTGGCGGGCGCGCTCTTCCTCGCCGCCTTGGTGGCGAGCTGTTTGCGCGGCGCCTTTCCGCCGGTGGACTTGCGGGCCGTTTGCTTTGTGCGGGCCATAGCGGTAGCGGAGCGGCGTGCGTGGAGGTTAGGTGCGGCGCGGCGTCCGGTGCTGCCTTGACAACGGGCCCGCGCGCCTCCGTGCTGCGCTTATATGCCCTCGGTTGCGCGTGGTGGGGGGAGGGCGGGCCAGAGTCTATATAGGGGGGCGGCGGGCGCGCTGGGCGCAGACCGTAGCCGACTCGCCAGCCGCTGCAGCTGCTGTTTGTGCACGTTTTGCTTTGCCCGAGGAAGGAAGGATGACAGGCCGCGGCAAGGGAGGAAAGGGGCTCGGCAAGGGTGGCGCCAAGCGGCACCGCAAGGTGTTGCGCGACAACATCCAGGGCATCACGAAGCCCGCCATCCGCCGCCTGGCTCGCAGGGGCGGCGTGAAGCGCATCTCTGGTCTGATCTACGAGGAGACCCGCGGGGTGCTGAAGGTGTTCCTGGAGAACGTGATCCGCGACGCGGTGACGTACACTGAGCACGCCAAGCGCAAGACTGTGACGGCCATGGACGTGGTGTACGCCCTGAAGAGGCAGGGGCGCACCCTGTACGGTTTCGGCGGTTAGGCTGCGTCGCAGCGGGCGCTGGCCTTCCCGCGGCCGTGCTTGTGGGTGGGAGAGACTAGAAAACGGCCCTTTTCAGGGCCACCACACTGTTCGGAAGTTGAAAAGTGCGAAAGAGTCTGTGTTGTTTGTTTGTTTCTTTCTTTCCGTTTGAGCGACGTGATGTGACTGGGAGGGGAGAAGGAAAGGAAACGTGTCATGTGGCTGGCTGTGTGTGGGAGCTGCTTCGTTTGTGTTTGTTATTGTGTGTCGTTGTATCGATCGCGACGGAGATGGCGGGCTGTGTGTTGTTGTGCGAGAGGCGGTGATTATTTGCTTGCGTGGTTTGGCTCTGTGTGTTTGCGGCGGCGTTGGGGTTTCCGAGGCAAGGCGTGTGGGCACAGGCGGCCGGATCAGCTGTTTCGTTCGTGTCGACGGCCGTTGCGCGCGGGAGTGGAGGGCGGTGTGTCGACACGCCTCCCTGTAACAATGGTCATTATTGCTGCCGTTGTCGTTTGGAAGGCGACTGCGACCGTGCAAAATGAATGTGTGTGTGTGTGTTTGTTGGGCCACACGGGCTGTGTGGACGACAAGATGGCGGACGTGCGCCGGCGGCGGCTGTGCTGTGAAAGTGCAAAGTTAAAACAAAACAAGGTGCGGCGAGGACGACTGAAATTTTGCTTTGGACGTAGGTTTGTGTGGTGGCCCTGAAAAGGGCCGATTGTTGTGGGCCGGGCCGAGCCGAGCCGGCAAAGCGCGTTGCGTGCAGGGGAGCACGCGGCGCTGCGATTGCCTTGGCCTCCTTTAGGCCTTCTTCTCGGTCTTCTTTGGCAGCAGGACGGCCTGGATGTTGGGCAGGACACCACCCTGTGCGATGGTGACGCCCGACAGGAGCTTGTTGAGCTCCTCGTCGTTGCGGATGGCAAGCTGCAGGTGGCGCGGGATGATGCGCGTCTTCTTGTTGTCGCGGGCCGCGTTTCCGGCCAGCTCGAGCACCTCAGCCGCGAGGTACTCCATGACGGCGGCGAGGTAGACGGGCGCCCCGGCGCCGACGCGCTCTGCGTAGTTTCCCTTGCGCAGGAGGCGGTGGATTCTGCCGACCGGGAACTGGAGCCCAGCCCTGCTTGAGCGGGACTTTGACTTGCCCTTGACTTTGCCTCCCTTTCCGCGTCCGGACATGGCGATGGGCTAGCGACGGTGCACACGAAACGGAAACGAAAACGACCGGTGCGAGCGGCAGCGAGTCGAGCAGCGGAGTGCGTGCCGGCGCAGCTCTCTCTCTGCTATATGATAGACGGCCACTAAGGTCATCTGGATAAGGTGGAGTGTATTGTCCTTTGACATTTACTCCAAACTAACAGGAAGACTTCCTAACGGGTGATTTATGGTCCTAGCGGTATAGCAAGTGCTTTATAAACAAATTGCTGGGCGTGCCAGCAGGGGGATTTTGAAATGGCTGATGTGATGAAAGGGTGTGTCCGGACGGGTGTGGGAGTCCTCGACCTGGTGGCGCGTTACACGCCTGTGGACTCCTGGTTGCTGGTGTTCTGCTCCAGTGGCGGGGAAGACCTCTGTTGGTCCCACCCCTCTCCCGGAGTATAAGTCCATCTGGTGCTCGCGTCGAAGGCGGGCTGGCTGCGCGCCAGGAGAAGAATGACCTCCTCCATGGCGGTTATCCTCTTTAGAAGGATTCCTGCAAGCCCCTCTTCGGATATTGGGCTGCAGGACATCCGTTCTTCTGTGGTTGGCGGCGGCGGTTGCGCAGCCGGCGTCGAGGTGGCGGCGGGCGCTAGCGTGGCCGCAGTGTGCGACCTGCCGCGGCCGTCGCCGGCGGCCGACTGCTCTCGCTGCTGCGTGGGTCGCTGGGTGCGGCGGTGTGGCCCGCTACCCCCTCCACTGCCGGCAAAGGAGTGGTGGGGGGTCGGGGCGGCCGCCTGCGTGTCCGCGCGGTCCCTTTCTCGGCTGACTGCTGGCTCTGAGCCGGCTATCGTCTTCTTCTTTCGGCGAGCCTTCCCGCCTCGCCGGGATTTCTTCCGTCGTTGCTGTGGCGGCTTGTGCAGCTGCTCCTGGAACCACTCTATGAAGACTTTGCAGCCCCTGAAGCTCGCTACGTGCTGGCCGCCACAGTTTCTGCATAGCGGCGGGTCTTCTTTGCCCTGCCGGCAATCGCGCGAGTCGTGCGCGCCTGCGCACTTGACACACGCGGGATCATTGCCGCAGTGTTTCGCGATGTGCCCGTATTGTTGGCACTGGAAACACTGCGGCCTCTGTTCCATATCCCGTTGTGTCGGTGTTATCCTCACACCGAAGCTCAGTATTGTCTCCAGGGAGAATATCTCGTTGTTTCTGGAGTGCCAGGCTGCCGGCGCAGCCGGGGTGGGGGTGCTTTATGGGCTCGGGTGCGGCGGCCGGTTGCGCGCGCGCCCCATTGGTCGGCGGCCGCAACAGGGCGAGCTGGTAAAGGTGCGGCGGCGGCTGGCGGCGGGTGCCACTGTGTGGGGAGACGCTGACTAGAGCGGAGCGCTTGCTACTGGTGTTGCTGCTGCCGTACGTTCGTTCGAGATGCCGCCCAAGACTAGCGGGAAGGCCGCCAAGAAGGCTGGCAAGGCGCAGAAGAACATTTCGAAGGGCGACAAGAAGAAGAAGCGCAAGAGGAAGGAGAGCTATGCCATCTACATCTACAAGGTGCTGAAGCAGGTGCACCCTGACACGGGCATCTCGTCGAAGGCGATGAGCATCATGAACAGCTTCGTGAACGACATTTTCGAGCGCATTGCGGCCGAGGCTTCTCGCCTGGCGCACTACAACAAGCGCTCGACCATCACGTCCCGCGAGATCCAGACCGCTGTGCGGCTGTTGCTGCCTGGCGAGCTGGCCAAGCACGCCGTGAGCGAGGGCACGAAGGCGGTGACCAAGTACACGAGCTCCAAGTAAGGAGGTGGCTCTGGAGTGGAAGGAAGGATGGAGAAGGCTCCTCCGTTGCGAGAGCGGCAAAACGGCCCTTTTCAGGGCCACCAACTTGCCTTTTGCGGGAAGGGCGGAATTGTTGTTGTTGTTGTTTGTGTGGACGGCTGTGATGTATGTGTGCATTTTGATTGTGGGTGGGGGGGGGCGCGTCAAAGCGTGTTGCGGGGGACGGCCACGAGGTTGGTCGCCGTGGCGTGGAATGGTGGCACGCCTCGTTGGAGTGGTTTTGACCCATTGGTGGTGGTGTGTGTGTGTTACCTGTCTGCGAGGGGGGACAGTGCGATCGGCGACTTTTGTGTCACCGTAACGACGGCCGTTTGCGGGTTTGTTTTTTGCACATCATACATGGCGAGGGTGAAATGTGAAATGTTTTTGTTTGGTTTTTTTTTGCCGCCCACTATTCCCTTTGCTGTACGCCGAGTTTGACAATGGTGCGACGTAACTGCAGCGTGGAGGTGTGTGAGTGACGTTGAAATTGAACGTGCCATTAAGACGCATTGTTGTTGTATTGTACTGTACGTGTACGGCGACACGCACGATGATGTACCATTCGACTCTGATTTTTGATAGCCGTGTCTGACTGATTGCGTACGACGCACGCACACCGATGTCGTCATTCAAGATGCACGCGTGTCCAGTGCAGTACAGTAAGCGCGACGCTAGACGGCGGCGGCGGCGGCGGCGGCGGTCGTCGTTTGTTTGGCGAATGTCTGTACACGTGTTTGTCTGTGTCCATCCGGTATGTATGTGTTTGTTTGAAAGTGTTTTGTGTGTCGGTGACGTGGTCCGATCCGTCGCCCCCTGAGTAACTGTCGATCGGCGCGATAGACCGGCGTCACGCAACTGAACCGAAGTCTTGGGCACACCCGTCATACTGTTGTACACCGTCGCGCTGAGAACGGTGACGAAAGGTTGACTTTGATCGGTCGAATGTCTGGGCAGAACGTGAGGAATGAGGCAAGAGTGCAAGGAGGGGGGGCAAAAGAGAGAGGAAGGGAAAAAGGGGAGAAACGCATTCGTAGAGCAACGGAACGTTCCCGTGTCGGAGGCGTATTGGAGCCGCACTGAAATGCGTTTAACGGCGGCGCGGCTGCAAGTGTCTGCCGTGGTGAACGTTACCTTTGACGGCTGCATTGGGCTTTGCTTTTGCTTTTGCTTTTGCTTTCGCTTTCGCTTTCGCTTTCCCGGATGTACGTAACGTTTGTTGATATGGTTGTGAGGAAGAGTGTATGACAGTGCCGTGCCGTCCATGTTCGTGTGCCCTCCCATTGTGTGTATGCTATTGTCTGTGTACTTGAATGATGTATGTAGGTGTTAGTGGACATGTTTCACCAGTGGGGGGAAATGGATCGTCGATAGTTGGCGTCACTCTGTCACGGTCGAGATGACGCACCCTCCGTACAGAAAGGTGTCGAGAAAGTGTGTGTGTGTGTGTGCGTCCGTGAATTGGCAGTGTTTGGAGGTGGGCGTGCCCTGCATGTGGCCCGGAAGGCTGTTCGTTTGGCGGTAGTGTTGTGTGGACAGGGGAGGGGCATGCGTAACGCTGCTGGCATGGCATTTCGGGAGATGGGAGGGGGCAAACGAGGAGCGGCGGCCAAAGAAAGGCGGGACGGGGAGGGGCGCGGTGTGGGTGGCTTGCGCCTGTGCTCGGCGTTGTGGTTTGTGCAAAAGAGGAGGAGAAAAACAATGAGTTGCCAGGGAGGGGAGCGGTGTTGTGTTGTGGTTGTCGTGGTGTAGCCGCAGACGCGGCTGTCAGTGAACGTGGCGAGACGGACGGATGCGCGGAGGGGCGGGGGCGGCGCATTTCGCCGGTGCCGTGCCGTGCCGTGCCGTGCCTGACAGCCGCGTGGTCGCTGTGTTGTTGGTGGCGTGGGGGCGAGGAGAGTACCGTACGGGTGTGCTTGTGCGCCGGAAATGGCACACTGCGCCTGCCCGTCTTGGAGGCTGATGGCTGTGGTGTGGAAATGGGGCGCGGTGATGTTGAAGCAGTTGAAGAACAGAAAAGAAACCAAGAAAACGGGAGGCGTGATGCGGCGGTGGTGGTGAGAGCGGGAAAAACAAAACAAACAAAAAAAAAAACAACAAAAAAAAGAAGGAAAAACAACAAGAAACAAAAAAGAAAACAAAAAGTCTATCAATATTAGAATGTAAATGGAAATGGAAATGGACCCAGGTATAACCTCCCTGCACAAATAGCAGAGAGTCCGATGATAATAGAAATGTGCCAGAATGTTAACGTCCCTACAAAACAAACCCAACGATAATATTAATGAAAGAATGAACCGTATGTAACATTGCAACAGACATAATGAAACCTGATAAATTGTATAAGGGCAGCAGCGTTGACCTTTGGCCCTGTATTCAGAATAAAAAGAGCCAAAGATCGTCACCCCAATGAAAAAGACACTGAAACACGTATGTAACATAGCAGCGATGGCGAGACATTGTAGCATCTGTGACCAGAGAGTTTGCGCTGGACCGCGCGAGTGTTGCGAGCGGTTCTCAGTCAGTCAGTCAGTCAGTCGGTCGGTCGTTGCGAGTCTGTAGGTCTGTCTAGTTGAGGGCTGTACTCTGTCAGTAGTCGTCGCGTGCAGTACGCTAATAGTCGTCATGCAGAGCGGTCGGTCAGTAGTAGCAGCCGAGTGCGGTTGTGTGATGTAGGCGGTCGGCAACACTGGTCAAGATGGTGAATAAGGTATACTGTTAATTAATATAATCATTAGATAATGAACAATTTTATTTATTGTAATTATTCTCCAACAAGTTCCCCAATAATAATTTTTATTTCAAAAGCATTTTTCAAACATTTAATTTTTTATTGAACTGAAGAGTTCGTTGCACTTCACATTTCATTCCACTTCTTTGAAGAAAAATTTCACTAAAATCACAAAAAAAAAAGAGAATATTATTATTTGCAATGCAGTTCCTCCAAGCGCTGCGCAACAAACAAGAGCAGAAATGTGACATCCATTTATTCTGAGGTAAGACTTTAATTCTGATTGTTTTGCACAGGGCCAAAGACCGATATTTCGGTTTAATTGAAGTTTCTTGTCACTGAACGGACTTTTAAATGTTGTGAAGAATTTATATTTGAGTCAGATTGCGAATTTAACATTTTTGTTGCCATTTTCAATACCTCTCATTGTGGGCGAGGTTACAATTAGCGCAATGTCCATTAGCATCCGTAAATAACATTGTCCATTATTTTAAATTTTGCGGGGAGGTTACAACGCACAAAAAAAAAAAAAACAAAACAAAAAATTGCATTTGTATCCGCTCCTCAATTGTAGATACCCCTTACACAGCTGTGTGCAATGAATGAGTGCTGGCTGGTAATTAATTGCACTCCTTGGAGGGAAATGCCATAGGAAGTAGTCTTTAAAAAGTGAATGTTTTTCGTTAAAAGACAAAAGTTACTTTAGAAAAAAGTAATAGTGGGGCTTTTTGTCGTTGAACAAAATAAGTACAATGAACATACGTTATCAGATTTGCGCAAAATGCAGCTTCACACTACCTTTTGATTATAACACAATATACTATACATCGTCCCGAACCGTGACCAGAGTCGCGAGACGAGCAGAGCACGCCGCCGACGCCCGCTCAGTACAACCGTCCACCCGCTACTACTGTCGACCGACTACTACCTCTCCCGACTCGCGCTACAATATATATAACAACTGTTCCTGGCGACCCGGTGCGTGCCACTACTGTCGTCTGGCGCGGTCCAAGCGCCGACTAGCAACGATAAATAACTCTCTGGTCAGACAGAGATGCTGTCATGCCTCGCCATCGCTCTGGTAATGAATACATACGTGTTGCAGCGTGCGTACCACCGGAACACGCAGTGGCGGAGCCAAAGACTGTGTTGTCGAGGTCGAGTGCGAGCGGGAAGAGAGGCAGCGTCGGCACGGAGATGCAAGCGAGCGCGAGACGCACGGGGGCTGCGGCGTGGCGCGTTTGCGGTCGGCGCCTTTGGTGGCAACGGCCGGGACAAGCAGCGGTGTATGGTGTGGTGCGGGGCGGACAGGGGCGGCGGTGGACGGGGAGGAGGCGGCGCGACGACGGCATGGGGGCGAAAACGGGACGGGGGACGGCGGATGTTGAGAGGCGTCACGCGCGGACAGGACACAGACACAGAGACACACAGATTGGAAAGGGAGGGTGCGCGGTAATAGTTGGGAATGTGCGTACCGTGCGGGACGGGAGTGGGCGAGGAACACGGTCGTGGCCCCTGTTTTGGGTGCGTGTGATGACGTCGGTGTGTTGTGGGAAGGGAAGGTGCTGTGGCGGCGGCGCGTAATGGGCGTAGGCCGAAAAGAGAAAGGAACGTCGGCAGTGTGTTGGCAAGCGTCGGTTCGACTGCGACGTTGATGGGCAGGGCAGGGCGAGGTTAATGGTGGTAGGAGTAGGCGTGTGGGCGCACAAAATCTGCCGCTGCAGGCGGTGCCGTAACCGCCATGGCGGGAAGGAGAGAGGGCCAAAGAAAGAAAGAAAGAAAGAAAGAAGAAAACAAAAAAAAAAAAAAAAAAGGAGGAGGGGGGGGCGAAAGTGGAGAGGCGGTGGTGTGAGAAGGGCGGGGGCGGAAGGAAGGCAGGAAGGACAAGAGGCGAGGCGACGGCTTGCTTTGTGTATCGGTCGGTCTCTGGCTATGCTTCGTTTTCTGCAGCAGGGTCGGTGCGCGGCGTGGCTCGCGGCAGTGGGAACGCCTGGCGGCTGGACGGCCAGCAATGCGGTTGGATGGGCGGCCACAGCACCGCACCTGTGCCCGAGGAGGAGACGCTGGCGGCGGGCCCTGAGGTGAGGCCGGCTCGGCTCGGCTGGGGCTGTGGATGTGTAGGTGTGCGCCGCTGCTGCAACAACGAGTAAAACGCGAGAAGAAGGGATGGCGGTAGAGAGAGGAAAAAAAAAAGGTCGTGTTGTGTTGATGCGCAGGCAGACGCGTACAGAGAGACGAGCCCGGTCTGCAGCAGGGTGTGGCCGTGCCGAGTGCAGAGCAGCGGCGGCTCGGTTCGGTTCGGCCCGGCCCGGCCCGGCCCGGCGGGCCGCGCTGTTGTCGCGGACGTGAGCGCCCCCTGGCGGGTGGCCGGAGGCGGCGCGGCGTGTTGGACGTGTGGCTGGTGGCAGTGCACAATTTGCGAGTGGCTGGCGGTGTGGTGTGGCGGTTGGCGCGTCGGGCGACGGAGAGAGAGAGAGAGGGGGAGGAGAGGTATGTGTTGCGGGCGCCCTTTGCTGCGCTGCGTCGTTGCGTGTGCCGTACAGGGCGGGCGCTTGTCGACTGTGTGGGCGGTGTGGCGAATTGGCGTGAAACGGCTGCCGAGAGGTGTGTGGTAGCGAGCCGGTCGGTGTCAGTGCGAAGGGGAATGTGCGTGCGTTTGGCGGTTTCGGTGTGCTTTTTGCGGCGTGAGAGTGGGGAATTAGTGGGGCCGGCTGTTGTGTTGGTTCCTTGTGTCTTGTGTCGCGTAGCTTGATGGCAACGTGGAAGGACGCCGGTTTCGTTTCGAGCCTTGCGTGTGGTTGTCGACGTTGACTGGTTGGCGTGTGCATGTGTGGGTCGCGAGTGCGTTTTTGGCTGGCTGTGTGTGTGTGTGTGTGTGTGTGTGTGTGTGTGTGTGTGTTTTGGGGGGGAAGGGGGAGGCGGTGGTGAAAGTGCAGTCGTTGCCACGGGCGCGTCGTCGGGTGGGGCTGGGGCTGTGCGTCGTGGCGGAAAGGTGGTAGGTTGCGGGAAGCGAGCCCGTCGTTGACGGTGTCGCGTGAGTTGTGACTCGAGTGGGGCGCGGGGCGCGGGACAGGAGCAGCGTGCCGCTGCGTCGTGGTCGTCAGCAGAGGCTGTGCGTGTGCTTGTCCTTTTTGTGGGCGGTTCGTGCGAGGCGTTTTTTGTTTCGTGTTGCCCTAGTTGTTAGTTTATTTTTTTTTTGTGTTTGTTATTTTGAGACGACGACTGGTTGGTGGCGTGCGCGCGAAGTGGCGGTGTGCGCTTCCCGTGTCGTTTTGTTTTTGTTTGGTTTTTTTGTTTTTGTGTGTTTTTTTTTTGCACTGGGCCCCGGGGGGTGGGTGGGTGCGTGTGTGTCGATTGCCGGCTGGCGAAAGGTGCGCCATCGGCGGGGTGGGTCGCCGGCACAAGTAGAGGCGGCGGCGTTGTTGCTGTTGTTGTGTGGTGTTTGTTTTGTTCGGCTGTGTCGGCGAGCTGTGTTGCGGTGCGTGTGAATGGTGGTGCAAAAGTGCTGGCGTTGGGGCTGCGACTGCGACGGCGGCGAGCCGCGGGCGCGCATGATAGTGATGTTGTGAACAGCGGCTGTGTACGGTAGTGGTGTTGTTGTAGCACGACGTGCATCCGGGCCGGCGCGGAAAGCGCAGTTGCGGGCGGTTGCCCTTCGGTGCCAGCCATGTCGCGTGAGCGGCGGGTTGCTCTGGTGTCGACACGTGGTGCTCTGGGTTGTTGTGTGGTGCCCTTTGGCCGGTGGGGGTGGTTCGCGTGTGTCTCGTTCGCGCTCGGTATCTGGTCGTGGTCGTGCTGCTCCCCCGTCTGTCGGCGGTTTTCGACGTCGTCTGTACGTTTTTGTTCGTTTGCGGCGTGCCTGCCGACGTCGTCCCGTCGCGACCTTTCAACCGAAAGTGTGGCGCCCGAAGGTGAACGAACGTAACCCTGACCTCGGCGCTTTACGCTGAGCCGAGCGAACCGAACCTAACCTGTGGTGTGGCGAGGTGAGCTCAGCCTGTGAGCCCCTAACGTCTACGTAAGGTAAGCTGTCCGGCTGACGCCTCACGTTTGAACGCTTTTTTTTAACCTAGCACTGACCCCTTAACCTAACGTGTAACCTAACCTAACCTCTGACGCCTGACGTGTTTGAATGCTTAACCTAAGTTTGACGCTTAACCTAACCCAAGTCCCCTTAACCTAACCCACGTCCACCTAACCCTAACCTAACCTAGACGTGTAAACGTAATGTGTAACGCGTAACGTGTAAGGTCGGCTGTCGTGTGTGCTGACGGCAGATTGGGTTGGTCTGTAGATTCGGATTGCGGTTTGCCTCGGTCGAGGGGTTGGGTCGGAAGCGGCGAGGGGCGGCGGCGCCTGTTGCGCAGGCGGCGTCCGTTTGCGGCGGGCAATTGTTGATAAACGGCTGTGAATGTTGGCGGGCGAGAGGAGGAGGACGGCGCGCGATGTGGCCCGACGGCTGCGGGCCGATCGGGAAACGGCGGGAGGGCGACGGAAGGCGATGGGGCGGCGGAGGCGCGTTTGCACGGCCGTCATCGCCGCACGCCTCGGCTTGTGTGGCTGTGGCGCCGGCCGCGCTGGCCGGGCTGCCGCGGCGACGGTGTGGGAGTTTTGCCGAAGGTTTGGCCATTGTGGCGGGTCGTCGGCTGGGGCTGTGGGGGCGGCATTTGGGCGGGGGCGGCGATTCTCGGCGGGCCGACCCAGGCTGTAGCGCGCGGTAGCTGCAGTTTGGCCGTGGTTTGCGGCGCTGCCGTGGCGACTGGTTGGCGACTGTGGTGTGGCTGTGTGTAGCCCCATCCTCGGTGGTTTGAAAGGCGCGGGCGGTTGTGGCGCAGGTTTGGGGCTGCTCCGCACAGGCTGTCGGACGTTGGGCGGTAGCAAGCGCGGGAGGCGCGGCGCGGCGGCGCGCAGAGTGGCGGCCGCTCTCTCGGCCGTCCGCGCCCGCCCGCGACACTGGCTGGGCCTTGTGATTCTCTGCTCTGCTGCTGTGCTGTGCTTGCGTGCCTGCCTGCCGTCCCGCTCGCTCTCGCTCTCGCTCTCGCTGTGTGTTACGCGCGTCGTCGAAATGGCAGATCAGGCGGCTACGAACGAGACTGCTGCGGCACCCGCCGCCACCGGCACTACGAAGAAGGCCAAGTCTGCGTCGTCTGCGAAGAAGCCGCGCGCCAAGCCTGCGCACCCGCGCACCTCTGAGATGGTGACGGCCGCCATCAAGAGTCTGAAGGAGCGCGGCGGGTCGTCGCTGCAGGCGATCAAGAAGTACATTGCCGCGCACTACAAGCTGGACGCGGAGAAGCTGGCGCCGTTTATCAAGAAGTACCTCAAGTCGGCCGTCGTGGCGGGCGAGCTGGTGCAGACGAAGGGGAAGGGCGCGTCCGGCTCGTTCAAGCTTGCCGGCGCCGGCGGCGGGGGGGCGGCCGAGGGCGGCAAGGCTCGTGCTGGCGGTGCCAAGAAGAAGCGCGCCGCTCCGGCCAGCAAGGAGAAGAAGGGCGCCCGTGCGGCCGGCGCAAAGAAGGCTGGTGGCGTGAAGGCGGCGACCGGTCGGAAGGCGGGCGCCGCCAAGAAGGCGTCTGCGGCGTCGGCCGCTCCCGCGGGTGCGAAGAAGGCGGCTGCGGCCAAGCCGGCCAAGGCCAAGTCGCCGTCGAAGGCGAAGAAGGCCGCCAAGGTTCCGACGAAGAAGCCGAAGGCGCCGCGCCCGAAGAAGGCGACGACGCCGTCTAAGGCGAAGGCTTCGCCCAAGAAGAAGAAGTAGAGTAGAGGAGAAAGAGATGGGAGAAAGGAAGGGTTTGGCGCTTGACTCCGTCGTCCCCACCCCCCGTCGTCGTCTAGTGGCGCGCAAGAGACGCGCGGCCCAAAACGGCCCTTCTCAGGGCCATCAAAGCACGTCGGGGAAGGTTTTGATTGTCGTGTTGCGTTTGGTGTGGGTGTCTGTCTGTCTGGCGTTTCTGTATGCCCGTGGGGATGCTGTTTGCGTGCCGTGGTGGTTGGATTGCGGGGGTCGGTGGCGGGTGTGGGCGGCGGTAGCGGTAAGCGGTGTTGTTGTTGATTGTCGCCGTGTTTGTGGCGGCGGCCGACGGTTGGTTTTCTGTCACGTTGTTTTGTTTGAATACGTTGGTTGGCTTGCCTGCGTTCGTTCTTCTCGGATGTCTGTCTTGTCTAGTCGTGTCTGGTCTTTGTTGTTTTGTTCCTTTGTGTGTGTGTGTGTGTGTTATGTTTTGCAACGGGGGGCACGTTGAGATGTGGAAGGAGTCGGCGGGGATTTCGGTGGCGTGTAGAGCGAGCGAGCGCGCCTGCCTGGCCGTTGGCCGTCGGAGTGGAGTGCGGGTTTGTTTTTGTGTTTTCGAAACGAAAGCGGCGGCCGGCCGGCCAGCCACCCGTGCGGTGTGACGTCGGCCGTTGGGTATTGTGCGCTTTGAGCGCCGGGGAGGGATGATGTGTGATTGTTGCGCGCTGCTAAGCAGGCAGGCAGAGTGAGCGGGTGTGGCGGACGGACGGGAAGTGGTGGTTGTTGTTTTTGGGTTGCGGGGCGAGAGGCAGGCGACCGACAAAGTTTGCTCGCGACGGAGAGATGTTAGTGGCCCTGAAAAGGGCCGTTTTTGTTTGTGCGGTGCGGTGCCGCGGCGCGGTTTAGGCGCGCTCGCCGCGGATGCGGCGCGCGAGCTGGATGTCCTTGGGCATGATGGTGACGCGCTTGGCGTGGATTGCGCACAGGTTGGTGTCTTCGAAGAGGCCGACGAGGTAGGCCTCGCTGGCCTCCTGCAGGGCCATGACTGCGGAGCTCTGGAAGCGCAGGTCGGTCTTGAAGTCCTGGGCGATCTCGCGCACTAGGCGCTGGAATGGCAGCTTGCGGATGAGCAGCTCTGTGCTCTTCTGGTAGCGCCTGATTTCTCGCAGGGCGACGGTGCCCGGCCTGTAGCGGTGGGGCTTCTTGACGCCTCCGGTGGCGGGCGCGCTCTTCCTCGCCGCCTTGGTGGCGAGCTGTTTGCGCGGCGCCTTTCCGCCGGTGGACTTGCGGGCCGTTTGCTTTGTGCGGGCCATAGCGGTAGCGGAGCGGCGTGCGTGGAGGTTAGGTGCGGCGCGGCGTCCGGTGCTGCCTTGACAACGGGCCCGCGCGCCTCCGTGCTGCGCTTATATGCCCTCGGTTGCGCGTGGTGGGGGGAGGGCGGGCCAGAGTCTATATAGGGGGGCGGCGGGCGCGCTGGGCGCAGACCGTAGCCGACTCGCCAGCCGCTGCAGCTGCTGTTTGTGCACGTTTTGCTTTGCCCGAGGAAGGAAGGATGACAGGCCGCGGCAAGGGAGGAAAGGGGCTCGGCAAGGGTGGCGCCAAGCGGCACCGCAAGGTGTTGCGCGACAACATCCAGGGCATCACGAAGCCCGCCATCCGCCGCCTGGCTCGCAGGGGCGGCGTGAAGCGCATCTCTGGTCTGATCTACGAGGAGACCCGCGGGGTGCTGAAGGTGTTCCTGGAGAACGTGATCCGCGACGCGGTGACGTACACTGAGCACGCCAAGCGCAAGACTGTGACGGCCATGGACGTGGTGTACGCCCTGAAGAGGCAGGGGCGCACCCTGTACGGTTTCGGCGGTTAGGCTGCGTCGCAGCGGGCGCTGGCCTTCCCGCGGCCGTGCTTGTGGGTGGGAGAGACTAGAAAACGGCCCTTTTCAGGGCCACCACACTGTTCGGAAGTTGAAAAGTGCGAAAGAGTCTGTGTTGTTTGTTTGTTTCTTTCTTTCCGTTTGAGCGACGTGATGTGACTGGGAGGGGAGAAGGAAAGGAAACGTGTCATGTGGCTGGCTGTGTGTGGGAGCTGCTTCGTTTGTGTTTGTTATTGTGTGTCGTTGTATCGATCGCGACGGAGATGGCGGGCTGTGTGTTGTTGTGCGAGAGGCGGTGATTATTTGCTTGCGTGGTTTGGCTCTGTGTGTTTGCGGCGGCGTTGGGGTTTCCGAGGCAAGGCGTGTGGGCACAGGCGGCCGGATCAGCTGTTTCGTTCGTGTCGACGGCCGTTGCGCGCGGGAGTGGAGGGCGGTGTGTCGACACGCCTCCCTGTAACAATGGTCATTATTGCTGCCGTTGTCGTTTGGAAGGCGACTGCGACCGTGCAAAATGAATGTGTGTGTGTGTGTTTGTTGGGCCACACGGGCTGTGTGGACGACAAGATGGCGGACGTGCGCCGGCGGCGGCTGTGCTGTGAAAGTGCAAAGTTAAAACAAAACAAGGTGCGGCGAGGACGACTGAAATTTTGCTTTGGACGTAGGTTTGTGTGGTGGCCCTGAAAAGGGCCGATTGTTGTGGGCCGGGCCGAGCCGAGCCGGCAAAGCGCGTTGCGTGCAGGGGAGCACGCGGCGCTGCGATTGCCTTGGCCTCCTTTAGGCCTTCTTCTCGGTCTTCTTTGGCAGCAGGACGGCCTGGATGTTGGGCAGGACACCACCCTGTGCGATGGTGACGCCCGACAGGAGCTTGTTGAGCTCCTCGTCGTTGCGGATGGCAAGCTGCAGGTGGCGCGGGATGATGCGCGTCTTCTTGTTGTCGCGGGCCGCGTTTCCGGCCAGCTCGAGCACCTCAGCCGCGAGGTACTCCATGACGGCGGCGAGGTAGACGGGCGCCCCGGCGCCGACGCGCTCTGCGTAGTTTCCCTTGCGCAGGAGGCGGTGGATTCTGCCGACCGGGAACTGGAGCCCAGCCCTGCTTGAGCGGGACTTTGACTTGCCCTTGACTTTGCCTCCCTTTCCGCGTCCGGACATGACGATGGGCTAGCGACGGTGCACACGAAACGGAAACGAAAACGACCGGTGCGAGCGGCAGCGAGTCGAGCAGCGGAGTGCGTGCCGGCGCAGCCTCCTACTGCACTTTGATGCTTCCTCTACTTGAGGGTGGCTGCGTGTGGAGTGTGTTGTCCTAGAGACATTTACTCCAACTGGGTTGGGTGATTTTTTTTTTTTTTTTTTTAATTTTTGCTTGTCTTTGTGGTAGGTCTTATTTCTGTAGTGCATTTATTTGTATTACTTAACTGCCCTAATTGGGGGCTGATTTGGATGATGGTGAAGTGATGTGGTTGTTTGATGATTTGGATGATGGTGATATGGTGATGTTAGATGATTTAATGGGTGGTTTGTCTTACTAGTCATAAAAGATCGATTTCGGTCTTTTATGCCTGTCTCTAGTTGGGTCGTATTGTCCCAGCCTGTTGATCAGGTTGTTTGTGGACCTAGATGCTGTGTCATAGAAGGTTTCCGCCAGTTCTTGAAACCTTTCTATTAGTGGCATGACTTCTGCCGCCTCGTGTAGATCGGCCGTTGGGAACCGTGAGGGGACATGTAGCGCTCGTCTCAGCGCCCTGTTTTGTACACGCTGGAGTTTTGCGATGTGAGTTTTGGCAGCATAACCCCAGATGGGGCATGCGTACTCCATGATGGGGCGGATGAGTGAACAGTACACTCTCACACCTATATTTGCTGCCAGCGAGCTTCCTGTATTGAGAACAGGGTACAAGAGGCTCATTCTGGCGCTGGCTTTGAGTCTTAGGTCCTCAATGTGTGGTTTCCATGTGAGGCGTTTGTCAAGTATCACTCCTAGGTATTTGGCCGTTTGCCTCCACGGAAGCTCCTGGCCATTTAGCCTGAGGTGTAGTGGTGGTCTTCTTTGTGGCCCGCGCTTGCCTAATCGGCGGGTTATGAGCATCGCCTGTGTTTTCTCACTATTGATGGTGATGCGCCATTTCTTTGCCCATTGTTCTGTGTCGTTTAGGACTGTCTGTAGTCGTCTGGTGACCAGATCCCTGTTGGCGTTGCGTGTGAAGAACGCTGTATCATCCGCATACTGCGCTGTGTGCACCAGGGGCGCGGTGGGCGTGTCTGCAGTGTATAGACTATACAGGACAGGCCCTAGCACCGAACCCTGGGGCACTCCAGCGCGCACGCGTCTTCTCGTCGAGAATGAAGAGTCAACCCTAACGGAGAAAGTTCTGTTCGAGAGATAGCTTTTCAGTAGTTTGACTATCGTCCCGGGGAAGCCCTGTGTGTATAGTTTGTATAGTAACCCAGTGTGCCATACGGTGTCGAAGGCTTTGGCTACGTCAAGTAGCACTATCCCACAGTAGCCTCTTCGATTGAAAGCTTCGGTTGCTGCTTCGACCACTCTCATGATTTGTTGTGGGGCTGAATGTTTCTGCCTGAAACCGAACTGGAAATTTGGTAGAATTTGCTCTCTTGATATATGTTGCTCGATGGGTATGAGCAGGAGGCGCTCGTAAATTTTACTGAGAGTGGGTAGGAGGCTTATCGGCCTGTGGTGCTGTGGGAATACTGGGTCTTTACCTGGTTTGGCTATCGCGACCACTTCCGCGTGTTTCCAGCACGCTGGAAACTCGCGGGCACGAGATATCTCGTTGAAGACGTCCGCGATGTGTGTGATTGCCAGTGGCGGGAGATGTTTTATTAGTTGGTTCGTGAGCCGGTCGTGGCCTGGGGCCTTTTTGTTGGGGAGAGACTTGATTACTTTTGCCACGTCTTCTGGGGCGAAAAGTGGTGGGTCTTCGTTTTCGTCATCTTCAGCTGCAAGGAAGACTGCAAGCTGTCGACGGACTGTGTTTTCATGGTCTCTATCCTGTGCTTCCGCCGGTTTGAACTGCTGTTCAAATGCGTCGGCGAGCGCGTTGGCCTTGTCAGCTGCGCTGTAGACCATGCCACGCTCGCCGTGCAGCGGCGGCATTCTAGCGCGTCTTTTCGTAAATTGTTTCGTCGCTTGCCATAGGCTGTTATCGTCTACTTTGAGGGCTGAGAGGCGTGCAGACCATTGCTGGTTGCGGTGCTCAGCGAGTGCGGCTTTCAGCTCTCTCTGTAGTCTGTTGAGCAGCCTCCTAGTGTTTGGGTTTCGTGTTATTTTCCACTCCTTTGCGGTCCTGTTTTTGTGCCGAATTTGCGCAAGCAGGTGCTCCGGGAGTCGTATTTGAGGAGGCGGGCCTTCCCGCTGTCGGGGTGTGGCCTCCTCAGCAGCCTGCAGGATCGTGTTAGTGAGGTCTTGAAGCGCCTGCTCTGCTGTATTTGCAGTTGGAGGCGGGGCGCGAGCAATTTCTGATGCGACGTTATCTTGGAATTGCTCCCAGTTTGTGCGTTTGTATGTCGCCTGGTGTTGTGGAAGAGCTACCCACTCTCCCACGTCGACCTCTAGTATAACAGGGTTGTGATCGGAGGACATTCGGTTGACTGTCCTCGCTGTCACGAACCCCGTTATCCTTCTTGTGAGAGCTATATCGAGGACGTCCGGCCTACCTCCGTTCTTTGGGAAGTGAGTCGGCTCCTCTGGGCCCCATATGTCGAATTGTAGATTGCGCGCGAGTCGTTGCAGTTGACGACCTGCTCTGTTAGTGTATCGCGAGTGCCAGTCTGCGTGCTTGGCGTTGAGGTCTCCTCCTACTAGGAGCTTGCCTCTAATCTGCCCTAATGCGGTTATATCTTCCTCTACTAGTAATGGGGTAGGGGGGCGATATACTGCAACGACTGTCAGGGGTCCTGTGGCTGTGGCTATTTCCACTGCCACAGTTTCTAACTGTTGGGTAGCTGGAATATAGACCTGGTGGTGGGGGATCCCTCTTTTGATGAATATGGCTACCCCGCCTCCGGCGGTTAGCCTGTCTTTTCTATAACAATTGTAATTGGGGACTGTCGCTCTTACTCCCGGTTTTAGATGGGTTTCGGCCACCATGCAGACGTCGATATTGACTTCTTTCATGAATTCGCGGAATTCCATGACTTGCCCGACGATTCCGTCGGCGTTGAATATGCTTATTGACAGGCCTTGAATATGTGGGCGTCTATCCATGTTTGGCCGTTGGTGCTGCTGGGGAAATCGCTGAGGGCTGCGATTGCTTGGCTGCCACTTGGAGAGCGGCGAGGATTGGGGTGCTTTATGGGCTCGGGTGCGGCGGCCGGTTGCGCGCGCGCCCCATTGGTCGGCGGCCGCAACAGGGCGAGCTGGTAAAGGTGCGGCGGCGGCTGGCGGCGGGTTTTCCTTGGCCGCTAAGGTAAATACCGGAACTGTCCCCTACAAACTCCTGCAAATAAATTCCCAATTGGGAGATATCCACCCCCTTCCCCGCACCCCAGCAAGAAAAATAATAAATGGTGACCAAACAGAATTACAAAAACCCATGGCTGAAAAGAGTACAACGCATGCTCTATAACAGCCCGCCCTTCTCCATCCGAGAAGGGAATGAAAAGTGCAAAAAAAAAAAAAAAAAAAAAAAAAAAAAAAAAAAAAAAAAAAAAAATGGCGGCGGGTGCCACTGTGTGGGGAGACGCTGACTAGAGCGGAGCGCTTGCTACTGGTGTTGCTGCTGCCGTACGTTCGTTCGAGATGCCGCCCAAGACTAGCGGGAAGGCCGCCAAGAAGGCTGGCAAGGCGCAGAAGAACATTTCGAAGGGCGACAAGAAGAAGAAGCGCAAGAGGAAGGAGAGCTATGCCATCTACATCTACAAGGTGCTGAAGCAGGTGCACCCTGACACGGGCATCTCGTCGAAGGCGATGAGCATCATGAACAGCTTCGTGAACGACATTTTCGAGCGCATTGCGGCCGAGGCTTCTCGCCTGGCGCACTACAACAAGCGCTCGACCATCACGTCCCGCGAGATCCAGACCGCTGTGCGGCTGTTGCTGCCTGGCGAGCTGGCCAAGCACGCCGTGAGCGAGGGCACGAAGGCGGTGACCAAGTACACGAGCTCCAAGTAAGGAGGTGGCTCTGGAGTGGAAGGAAGGATGGAGAAGGCTCCTCCGTTGCGAGAGCGGCAAAACGGCCCTTTTCAGGGCCACCAACTTGCCTTTTGCGGGAAGGGCGGAATTGTTGTTGTTGTTGTTTGTGTGGACGGCTGTGATGTATGTGTGCATTTTGATTGTGGGTGGGGGGGGGCGCGTCAAAGCGTGTTGCGGGGGACGGCCACGAGGTTGGTCGCCGTGGCGTGGAATGGTGGCACGCCTCGTTGGAGTGGTTTTGACCCATTGGTGGTGGTGTGTGTGTGTTACCTGTCTGCGAGGGGGGACAGTGCGATCGGCGACTTTTGTGTCACCGTAACGACGGCCGTTTGCGGGTTTGTTTTTTGCACATCATACATGGCGAGGGTGAAATGTGAAATGTTTTTGTTTGGTTTTTTTTTGCCGCCCACTATTCCCTTTGCTGTACGCCGAGTTTGACAATGGTGCGACGTAACTGCAGCGTGGAGGTGTGTGAGTGACGTTGAAATTGAACGTGCCATTAAGACGCATTGTTGTTGTATTGTACTGTACGTGTACGGCGACACGCACGATGATGTACCATTCGACTCTGATTTTTGATAGCCGTGTCTGACTGATTGCGTACGACGCACGCACACCGATGTCGTCATTCAAGATGCACGCGTGTCCAGTGCAGTACAGTAAGCGCGACGCTAGACGGCGGCGGCGGCGGCGGCGGCGGCGGCGGCGGTCGTCGTTTGTTTGGCGAATGTCTGTACACGTGTTTGTCTGTGTCCATCCGGTATGTATGTGTTTGTTTGAAAGTGTTTTGTGTGTCGGTGACGTGGTCCGATCCGTCGCCCCCTGAGTAACTGTCGATCGGCGCGATAGACCGGCGTCACGCAACTGAACCGAAGTCTTGGGCACACCCGTCATACTGTTGTACACCGTCGCGCTGAGAACGGTGACGAAAGGTTGACTTTGATCGGTCGAATGTCTGGGCAGAACGTGAGGAATGAGGCAAGAGTGCAAGGAGGGGGGGCAAAAGAGAGAGGAAGGGAAAAAGGGGAGAAACGCATTCGTAGAGCAACGGAACGTTCCCGTGTCGGAGGCGTATTGGAGCCGCACTGAAATGCGTTTAACGGCGGCGCGGCTGCAAGTGTCTGCCGTGGTGAACGTTACCTTTGACGGCTGCATTGGGCTTTGCTTTTGCTTTTGCTTTTGCTTTTGCTTTCGCTTTCGCTTTCGCTTTCCCGGATGTACGTAACGTTTGTTGATATGGTTGTGAGGAAGAGTGTATGACAGTGCCGTGCCGTCCATGTTCGTGTGCCCTCCCATTGTGTGTATGCTATTGTCTGTGTACTTGAATGATGTATGTAGGTGTTAGTGGACATGTTTCACCAGTGGGGGGAAATGGATCGTCGATAGTTGGCGTCACTCTGTCACGGTCGAGATGACGCACCCTCCGTACAGAAAGGTGTCGAGAAAGTGTGTGTGTGTGTGTGCGTCCGTGAATTGGCAGTGTTTGGAGGTGGGCGTGCCCTGCATGTGGCCCGGAAGGCTGTTCGTTTGGCGGTAGTGTTGTGTGGACAGGGGAGGGGCATGCGTAACGCTGCTGGCATGGCATTTCGGGAGATGGGAGGGGGCAAACGAGGAGCGGCGGCCAAAGAAAGGCGGGACGGGGAGGGGCGCGGTGTGGGTGGCTTGCGCCTGTGCTCGGCGTTGTGGTTTGTGCAAAAGAGGAGGAGAAAAACAATGAGTTGCCAGGGAGGGGAGCGGTGTTGTGTTGTGGTTGTCGTGGTGTAGCCGCAGACGCGGCTGTCAGTGAACGTGGCGAGACGGACGGATGCGCGGAGGGGCGGGGGCGGCGCATTTCGCCGGTGCCGTGCCGTGCCGTGCCGTGCCTGACAGCCGCGTGGTCGCTGTGTTGTTGGTGGCGTGGGGGCGAGGAGAGTACCGTACGGGTGTGCTTGTGCGCCGGAAATGGCACACTGCGCCTGCCCGTCTTGGAGGCTGATGGCTGTGGTGTGGAAATGGGGCGCGGTGATGTTGAAGCAGTTGAAGAACAGAAAAGAAACCAAGAAAACGGGAGGCGTGATGCGGCGGTGGTGGTGAGAGCGGGAAAAACAAAACAAACAAAAAAAAAAAACAACAAAAAAAAGAAGGAAAAACAACAAGAAACAAAAAAGAAAACAAAAAGTCTATCAATATTAGAATGTAAATGGAAATGGAAATGGACCCAGGTATAACCTCCCTGCACAAATAGCAGAGAGTCCGATGATAATAGAAATGTGCCAGAATGTTAACGTCCCTACAAAACAAACCCAACGATAATATTAATGAAAGAATGAACCGTATGTAACATTGCAACAGACATAATGAAACCTGATAAATTGTATAAGGGCAGCAGCGTTGACCTTTGGCCCTGTATTCAGAATAAAAAGAGCCAAAGATCGTCACCCCAATGAAAAAGACACTGAAACACGTATGTAACATAGCAGCGATGGCGAGACATTGTAGCATCTGTGACCAGAGAGTTTGCGCTGGACCGCGCGAGTGTTGCGAGCGGTTCTCAGTCAGTCAGTCAGTCAGTCGGTCGGTCGTTGCGAGTCTGTAGGTCTGTCTAGTTGAGGGCTGTACTCTGTCAGTAGTCGTCGCGTGCAGTACGCTAATAGTCGTCATGCAGAGCGGTCGGTCAGTAGTAGCAGCCGAGTGCGGTTGTGTGATGTAGGCGGTCGGCAACACTGGTCAAGATGGTGAATAAGGTATACTGTTAATTAATATAATCATTAGATAATGAACAATTTTATTTATTGTAATTATTCTCCAACAAGTTCCCCAATAATAATTTTTATTTCAAAAGCATTTTTCAAACATTTAATTTTTTATTGAACTGAAGAGTTCGTTGCACTTCACATTTCATTCCACTTCTTTGAAGAAAAATTTCACTAAAATCACAAAAAAAAAAGAGAATATTATTATTTGCAATGCAGTTCCTCCAAGCGCTGCGCAACAAACAAGAGCAGAAATGTGACATCCATTTATTCTGAGGTAAGACTTTAATTCTGATTGTTTTGCACAGGGCCAAAGACCGATATTTCGGTTTAATTGAAGTTTCTTGTCACTGAACGGACTTTTAAATGTTGTGAAGAATTTATATTTGAGTCAGATTGCGAATTTAACATTTTTGTTGCCATTTTCAATACCTCTCATTGTGGGCGAGGTTACAATTAGCGCAATGTCCATTAGCATCCGTAAATAACATTGTCCATTATTTTAAATTTTGCGGGGAGGTTACAACGCACAAAAAAAAAAAAAACAAAACAAAAAATTGCATTTGTATCCGCTCCTCAATTGTAGATACCCCTTACACAGCTGTGTGCAATGAATGAGTGCTGGCTGGTAATTAATTGCACTCCTTGGAGGGAAATGCCATAGGAAGTAGTCTTTAAAAAGTGAATGTTTTTCGTTAAAAGACAAAAGTTACTTTAGAAAAAAGTAATAGTGGGGCTTTTTGTCGTTGAACAAAATAAGTACAATGAACATACGTTATCAGATTTGCGCAAAATGCAGCTTCACACTACCTTTTGATTATAACACAATATACTATACATCGTCCCGAACCGTGACCAGAGTCGCGAGACGAGCAGAGCACGCCGCCGACGCCCGCTCAGTTACAACCGTCCACCCGCTACTACTGTCGACCGACTACTACCTCTCCCGACTCGCGCTACAATATATATAACAACTGTTCCTGGCGACCCGGTGCGTGCCACTACTGTCGTCTGGCGCGGTCCAAGCGCCGACTAGCAACGATAATAACTCTCTGGTCAGACAGAGATGCTGTCATGCCTCGCCATCGCTCTGGTAATGAATACATACGTGTTGCAGCGTGCGTACCACCGGAACACGCAGTGGCGGAGCCAAAGACTGTGTTGTCGAGGTCGAGTGCGAGCGGGAAGAGAGGCAGCGTCGGCACGGAGATGCAAGCGAGCGCGAGACGCACGGGGGCTGCGGCGTGGCGCGTTTGCGGTCGGCGCCTTTGGTGGCAACGGCCGGGACAAGCAGCGGTGTATGGTGTGGTGCGGGGCGGACAGGGGCGGCGGTGGACGGGGAGGAGGCGGCGCGACGACGGCATGGGGGCGAAAACGGGACGGGGGACGGCGGATGTTGAGAGGCGTCACGCGCGGACAGGACACAGACACAGAGACACACAGATTGGAAAGGGAGGGTGCGCGGTAATAGTTGGGAATGTGCGTACCGTGCGGGACGGGAGTGGGCGAGGAACACGGTCGTGGCCCCTGTTTTGGGTGCGTGTGATGACGTCGGTGTGTTGTGGGAAGGGAAGGTGCTGTGGCGGCGGCGCGTAATGGGCGTAGGCCGAAAAGAGAAAGGAACGTCGGCAGTGTGTTGGCAAGCGTCGGTTCGACTGCGACGTTGATGGGCAGGGCAGGGCGAGGTTAATGGTGGTAGGAGTAGGCGTGTGGGCGCACAAAATCTGCCGCTGCAGGCGGTGCCGTAACCGCCATGGCGGGAAGGAGAGAGGGCCAAAGAAAGAAAGAAAGAAAGAAAGAAGAAAACAAAAAAAAAAAAAAAAAAGGAGGAGGGGGGGGCGAAAGTGGAGAGGCGGTGGTGTGAGAAGGGCGGGGGCGGAAGGAAGGCAGGAAGGACAAGAGGCGAGGCGACGGCTTGCTTTGTGTATCGGTCGGTCTCTGGCTATGCTTCGTTTTCTGCAGCAGGGTCGGTGCGCGGCGTGGCTCGCGGCAGTGGGAACGCCTGGCGGCTGGACGGCCAGCAATGCGGTTGGATGGGCGGCCACAGCACCGCACCTGTGCCCGAGGAGGAGACGCTGGCGGCGGGCCCTGAGGTGAGGCCGGCTCGGCTCGGCTGGGGCTGTGGATGTGTAGGTGTGCGCCGCTGCTGCAACAACGAGTAAAACGCGAGAAGAAGGGATGGCGGTAGAGAGAGGAAAAAAAAAGGTCGTGTTGTGTTGATGCGCAGGCAGACGCGTACAGAGAGACGAGCCCGGTCTGCAGCAGGGTGTGGCCGTGCCGAGTGCAGAACAGCGGCGGCTCGGTTCGGTTCGGCCCGGCCCGGCCCGGCCCGGCGGGCCGCGCTGTTGTCGCGGACGTGAGCGCCCCCTGGCGGGTGGCCGGAGGCGGCGCGGCGTGTTGGACGTGTGGCTGGTGGCAGTGCACAATTTGCGAGTGGCTGGCGGTGTGGTGTGGCGGTTGGCGCGTCGGGCGGCGGAGAGAGAGAGAGAGGGGGAGGAGAGGTATGTGTTGCGGGCGCCCTTTGCTGCGCTGCGTCGTTGCGTGTGCCGTACAGGGCGGGCGCTTGTCGACTGTGTGGGCGGTGTGGCGAATTGGCGTGAAACGGCTGCCGAGAGGTGTGTGGTAGCGAGCCGGTCGGTGTCAGTGCGAAGGGGAATGTGCGTGCGTTTGGCGGTTTCGGTGTGCTTTTTGCGGCGTGAGAGTGGGGAATTAGTGGGGCCGGCTGTTGTGTTGGTTCCTTGTGTCTTGTGTCGCGTAGCTTGATGGCAACGTGGAAGGACGCCGGTTTCGTTTCGAGCCTTGCGTGTGGTTGTCGACGTTGACTGGTTGGCGTGTGCATGTGTGGGTCGCGAGTGCGTTTTTGGCTGGCTGTGTGTGTGTGTGTGTGTGTGTGTGTGTGTTTTGGGGGGGAAGGGGGAGGCGGTGGTGAAAGTGCAGTCGTTGCACGGGCGCGTCGTCGGGTGGGGCTGGGGCTGTGCGTCGTGGCGGAAAGGTGGTAGGTTGCGGGAAGCGAGCCCGTCGTTGACGGTGTCGCGTGAGTTGTGACTCGAGTGGGGCGCGGGGCGCGGGACAGGAGCAGCGTGCCGCTGCGTCGTGGTCGTCAGCAGAGGCTGTGCGTGTGCTTGTCCTTTTTGTGGGCGGTTCGTGCGAGGCGTTTTTTGTTTCGTGTTGCCCTAGTTGTTAGTTTATTTTTTTTTTGTGTTTGTTATTTTGAGACGACGACTGGTTGGTGGCGTGCGCGCGAAGTGGCGGTGTGCGCTTCCCGTGTCGTTTTGTTTTTGTTTGGTTTTTTTTGTTTTTGTGTGTTTTTTTTTGCACTGGGCCCCGGGGGGTGGGTGGGTGCGTGTGTGTCGATTGCCGGCTGGCGAAAGGTGCGCCATCGGCGGGGTGGGTCGCCGGCACAAGTAGAGGCGGCGGCGTTGTTGCTGTTGTTGTGTGGTGTTTGTTTTGTTCGGCTGTGTCGGCGAGCTGTGTTGCGGTGCGTGTGAATGGTGGTGCAAAAGTGCTGGCGTTGGGGCTGCGACTGCGACGGCGGCGAGCCGCGGGCGCGCATGATAGTGATGTTGTGAACAGCGGCTGTGTACGGTAGTGGTGTTGTTGTAGCACGACGTGCATCCGGGCCGGCGCGGAAAGCGCAGTTGCGGGCGGTTGCCCTTCGGTGCCAGCCATGTCGCGTGAGCGGCGGGTTGCTCTGGTGTCGACACGTGGTGCTCTGGGTTGTTGTGTGGTGCCCTTTGGCCGGTGGGGGTGGTTCGCGTGTGTCTCGTTCGCGCTCGGTATCTGGTCGTGGTCGTGCTGCTCCCCCGTCTGTCGGCGGTTTTCGACGTCGTCTGTACGTTTTTGTTCGTTTGCGGCGTGCCTGCCGACGTCGTCCCGTCGCGACCTTTCAACCGAAAGTGTGGCGCCCGAAGGTGAACGAACGTAACCCTGACCTCGGCGCTTTACGCTGAGCCGAGCGAACCGAACCTAACCTGTGGTGTGGCGAGGTGAGCTCAGCCTGTGAGCCCCTAACGTCTACGTAAGGTAAGCTGTCCGGCTGACGCCTCACGTTTGAACGCTTTTTTTTAACCTAGCACTGACCCCTTAACCTAACGTGTAACCTAACCTAACCTCTGACGCCTGACGTGTTTGAATGCTTAACCTAAGTTTGACGCTTAACCTAACCCAAGTCCCCTTAACCTAACCCACGTCCACCTAACCCTAACCTAACCTAGACGTGTAAACGTAATGTGTAACGCGTAACGTGTAAGGTCGGCTGTCGTGTGTGCTGACGGCAGATTGGGTTGGTCTGTAGATTCGGATTGCGGTTTGCCTCGGTCGAGGGGTTGGGTCGGAAGCGGCGAGGGGCGGCGGCGCCTGTTGCGCAGGCGGCGTCCGTTTGCGGCGGGCAATTGTTGATAAACGGCTGTGAATGTTGGCGGGCGAGAGGAGGAGGACGGCGCGCGATGTGGCCCGACGGCTGCGGGCCGATCGGGAAACGGCGGGAGGGCGACGGAAGGCGATGGGGCGGCGGAGGCGCGTTTGCACGGCCGTCATCGCCGCACGCCTCGGCTTGTGTGGCTGTGGCGCCGGCCGCGCTGGCCGGGCTGCCGCGGCGACGGTGTGGGAGTTTTGCCGAAGGTTTGGCCATTGTGGCGGGTCGTCGGCTGGGGCTGTGGGGGCGGCATTTGGGCGGGGGCGGCGATTCTCGGCGGGCCGACCCAGGCTGTAGCGCGCGGTAGCTGCAGTTTGGCCGTGGTTTGCGGCGCTGCCGTGGCGACTGGTTGGCGACTGTGGTGTGGCTGTGTGTAGCCCCATCCTCGGTGGTTTGAAAGGCGCGGGCGGTTGTGGCGCAGGTTTGGGGCTGCTCCGCACAGGCTGTCGGACGTTGGGCGGTAGCAAGCGCGGGAGGCGCGGCGCGGCGGCGCGCAGAGTGGCGGCCGCTCTCTCGGCCGTCCGCGCCCGCCCGCGACACTGGCTGGGCCTTGTGATTCTCTGCTCTGCTGCTGTGCTGTGCTTGCGTGCCTGCCTGCCGTCCCGCTCGCTCTCGCTCTCGCTCTCGCTGTGTGTTACGCGCGTCGTCGAAATGGCAGATCAGGCGGCTACGAACGAGACTGCTGCGGCACCCGCCGCCACCGGCACTACGAAGAAGGCCAAGTCTGCGTCGTCTGCGAAGAAGCCGCGCGCCAAGCCTGCGCACCCGCGCACCTCTGAGATGGTGACGGCCGCCATCAAGAGTCTGAAGGAGCGCGGCGGGTCGTCGCTGCAGGCGATCAAGAAGTACATTGCCGCGCACTACAAGCTGGACGCGGAGAAGCTGGCGCCGTTTATCAAGAAGTACCTCAAGTCGGCCGTCGTGGCGGGCGAGCTGGTGCAGACGAAGGGGAAGGG